>NC_056735.1:467960963-467990963 GCF_019279795.1 Protopterus annectens
AGAATGAGAAATAATTGTGCTGTAGAGTTGTAAAAAACGATACTATTAATGATCACAAATAGACCTACCTGCCATTATCTGAATATCTAGTCTAACATGCAAGTCTTTGTGGTTACTGTTCAATTCCATTCTTAATAATAAAACATCTTGCTTGCTTCTATTTATACCTGCTGCTTGTTTTCCTTATCCCATTTAGCTAATAAGTTAACCACTGAATGAAGAAGAAATAGAATAAGACAGGTATCTTTCCTTTGCAAATGTCATCTTCCGAGAAACATTCTAAAACTCCTGAAAACTTGAAGGAATATTGGAATACCGGCAGCTGTGTTTTTGCACAATTCCATTTAGCTGAGATGGAATATCTAAAATGACTGTCTCTGTCATTCATTTCACAGTTGCTATACAGTAACTGTAGAAACTTGCATTAGCTAAAGCACTAATACATTAGCCATCTTTAAATGTTATTTCAGTTATGGCATAATGCAGTCTTTCATTGTGTTTGCATACCTTTACATGACTATTTATCTACTTAAAGACATAAATGTAAATGAGTGCGTGTGTGTGTGTATATGCATGCGAGTGTGAATATATAAATAACTCTGTAGATATAAAGGCAGAAACACATTTTATACATTGTTCTCTTGAAATATGCTGAGAAAACTACAAAAGTATTACTTATCCACTGGCTGCTTGCTTTAGCACAATACATTAATTAAAGTCATCAATTTAAAGAATATTTTTTTCTTCCTAGAACACATTAACAGAAAAAGTCTTATAACATGCAGATTTTATCGTCCCTGAATGCAACATTACATCATTACGCATTAGTGTAGCAGCAGTTTTAGTACTGCCACATGGCTTTTTAGGCTGTTTCATAATTTTGGACACTTAAAATATTTTAAATCATGTTGTACATGCACAGATTTACTTAGTGAAGGATTTGAAGAGCTGGTTCCATTTTGATTTCTGAATGAGAAAGAATGGCCTTTTTTATCTATTCACATTTGGCCTTTACATAGAATGTTATAATATTAATTACAAAGGCTATATATGTTTACATGCGTGTGTGTGTATGTGTGTGTGTGTGTGTGTGCATGTGTGCACACTTGTGTGCATGCAGTTTGTATGTATGTCAGTATATACATATATAGTACATGTGCGAGAGTATGTGTGTTTGTGTGTGTGTGTATATAAATATATATATATATATATATATATATATATATATATATATATATATACACACACACACACACACACACATACACATAAAAGTATATAAATCATTTAATCTAACTTAGCTAATTATTTAAGGAAGATCTGCTTTGTCGAAGGAAGTTATAGTCTTCCCATACTCTTCAACAATATTAGAGCCATAACTGAATCTAATACCCCGGTTAACACTTAGCCAATCACAATGCTCAACTCAAAAAAAAAATATCTTACCAAAATATCTCAATTATGAGCTTTGCAAGCTGCACAGATTGTCTAAAACTGTACCATTTTATTTACCTTTTACCACCTTCTCTGTGGCATCTCTTTATGGCCTACAAGACACCATATGGCAAGAGAGGGCTAACCTTTCAAAGCTGCAAGTAGCAAAAATACCCATTCTAGGGACCAGAATCTACTCCGTAATATAAGCAAGACATGTTGGTAAGATAGCTTTCTCTCCCAAAAGAGCTATCTTAGGAAATAGCTTCTACCTTACTCCAAACAAAATAAGTCACCTGGTGGCTATAAATCTTAGTCTGATTATTGGGTGAGTAGCACAAATTTACCACAGGTCAGGGACCTCAATCTCTTATGATGAGAAGTAATACGTAATCTGCAGTGACTTGACTAACAATCATATTTACAAACACTTTTCTAGTATGAACCAATGAATTGATGAATGTATTACCACCTATATCATCATCTCATTTAAATTATAATTAGCCCTTATAAAAACATAAAAGTACCAGCCCTACCCATTGATGTTTTCTCCCTAACTTACATACATTTACCAAATGGCAGAATTTAAAACAGTCTTTAAAGATGGGAGAGTTGCAATTTATGCACTCTTGTCACTGTCTTCTCATGTTTAAAAATAAGGTTGTTTACTCTGTTTTATAAAGATTTAGACAGTGTATTGCTTGTGTACTGTTAAATGGGCCTACCCCTTAACTTACAGTCACTCCAGAATGTCTTGAGTCATTATTGCCAAACATATGTGTGTGTGTGTACCACTGTATTATCAAAACTCATCTTAGTGACATGCCCTCTCTACAGGACCCATGATAGTGGGTGTTGAGAGTTTCACAGGATTACTTTCAAAAGTAAAACATTGATCATTTGTGCATTAATTGTGTGTGTGTTCAAGGAAGAATATCAAATTAATATATACCTAAAATGTAAATAACCCTTGCCATGTTGACATCTCATCATCTCACCTATTCATGCTTATGATTTCTCATGATGTTACCTGCATAATTGATATCCAGGATATTCTTTGTGGACATACAAAATTATTCATATATATGTAGACAATGAAATTTCAAAAAGACTATTAGAAGATGTTAATATAAAACTAAAATTAAATACTGACATTTCTTTTAAATATGCAAACAAACAGAAGGCATTCCTAATAGTCTCTTTGTATTGTCATTGTCTATATGTGTGTATATATATATATATATATCTATATCTATATATATATATATATATATATATATAGATATATATATAGATATATATATATATATATATATATATATAAAATTTGATATGTCCACAAAGAATATTCGGGATAGTGGTTCTGCAGGTAACATCATGAGAAATCTTAAGCTAGAGTAGGTGAGAAGATGAGATGACAGTATGGTAAAATTTGCTTACATTATAGCTATGTAATAGTGCATTATTCTTTTCTGAATGCACACACTAGTAATGCATAAATGATCAATGTTGCATACTGAAAGTATATTTCATACTGAAAGTAACCCTGTGAAACTCTCTTACACACACTATCATGGGTCCTGTAGAGAGGGCTTGTCACTAAGATGAGTTTTGACAATACAGTGGTCAGTTGTGCATCAACAGAAAGGTGAGTCCACCTTCAACACCCCCCGACCCACACACACATAAACATTTGGTAATCATGACTCAAAACATTCTGGAGTGACTAAGTTCAGGGATAGGCCCATTTAACAGTACACAAGCTATAAGCTGTCTAAATCTTCATAAAACAGAGTAAACAACCTTATTTTTTAAACATGAAAGAAAGAAAGAAAGAAAGAAAAATAGGTGCCATTTATGAGATATAAAAATCTCATTTCTCCATAACTCAACTGACTAAAACTCCCCTAATAATGACAGATCTTCAATTCCAAAGACATGCATCTGGAGCATTTCCCCCGGGCCTCCGCTGAAAACAGGCTCTGTGGAACCTAGTCGGACTTTCCTGGTCAACAAATGATAAATAAATAAATAAATAAAATAAATCTGCCCTTTTCTCTAATATATTTGTGACATATGAGTAGTAACGGTTAAGGGAGATTAGGAACAGTTGTCACTGTTTTGAATATGTTTTGCAAATTATTCTACAGAAAGTGCAATTTGTATATTGTACCACATGATAGTCTTTCTACTGCCTGACATGCATGTCTGTTAAAAGAATAGGTGTTAAACCTGTAGTACATTGTGCAACATAGCATTAGACTGCTAATGCATAACAAATACTTAGACACAATGCTACAGTACCTGCAACCTCTACTTTTTTCTGTCAACAACTAATTTCTTATAGATTCTCTTACAGAAAATACTACTGCTGGAATCTAATGAGCACATATTTAAATGTACAAAATCAAAGACATGATGTGAAGCAACCAGGCAGTGCAGTTCTGAATGTTAACCTTGAATTGTTTTATTGTATAAAATGTCACACTTTATTTAGTCAATGAATGCAAACAGCAAGCTTGTGATAACCAGCATATAATAGTTTAAAATCAGTCTTTGTTACACATGTGCTACTACTGATGTTGTGTCTTTTCTAAGTGCATGTTAATAAATATGCCAGATGGAAAGTATTTTAGAGAAGAACAATACCACTACAGAAAAAAAAAGAAAAGTACAAAAATAACTAAAGACATGCATCTAGTTAAAATATTTACTATTACAGTAACACAACGTAAAACAATTTCAAATAAATTATTTTGAAATGGGTCTTACAAAGCAAGTAATTTTTGATAGTACAAAAGTCTTATATACATTAGACATTGTAAAAATAATGAATAATGTTTCTTTAAATTATTTTTTCTTGGTGCTTAGTAAGGAGACTGGCCCCTTCAGATTAGTCATTATACTCGAATACTGCATTTGAGGAAGTTGTATTCCAGTGACCCTCATGCCTGTCTGAGTCCAACAATGGTCATGTTTAGTTTAGAATATTCAGTGTATAATTTCCATGTTTTATGAAAAGACACAGTCAATTGGTTTCAGCGTTCTTGTTATCACCTTATTTTCTTCAAGGAACAGCATTATCAGGTGGGCAACCTCATGTCTAGCCAACACTAACATTTTCTGCTTACCTAACAGTCTGTAATACACCTAAAATCCCTTACATTGACAGACCAAAGCATTAGATGACAAAAAATATTGGTATCCTCAAGGTACCACCAAATTCCTCAAAAATACAAAATAATTGAGCAGGCATTTCCAATAAGAAATCTGTAAATTGTAGATCTGGTCACTACTGTGTGGATTGTAAACAAATGCCTTAAAAGCTATTGGTTAGTAGTCATTAAAAAATTCTGTCTGTACTGCTTCAGAAAGAGAAAATAATACAACCCCACAGGGTCCATGTACACATATAGTCATGCACTTTTTGTGCACACACGACATTACTTCATCCATTATTTAGGCACTTCAGACAGAAACCTTTCCATACTTTGGAATGTGTAAATGGTATACTTTGGAATGTGTATACTGTATGCTATACTCTGCATGTTTACTAGAATGCACATATATACAATTGTTATATGTAGCTACTTTGAACTACTCTTATTGCTTACAGTTGTACCTTTTTTATTTGAGAAAGGTTTTATTTTTCACCTGGGCTGAGGCTGATATCAGGGAATATTGAACAGTAAAAAAAACTCCAGAGGCACACCATGACAATCGGAGCCGATCAGGTCTGCTCCGATTGTCGTGGTGTGCCTCTGGAGTTTCTTTTACTGGATTTGCTGTTTTGCTTGTCAGGGACACTTTGTCCAGAGCTGTGTTCTGTATGGTTGACTGAGAATATTGAACAGTGCTCTACCTGGTTAACAAAATATAAATAAATATATAAATAAAGTAAACAATAATACTTTACAATATGAACATTATACTCATTGGATCATAATCGTATGTTTCATTTCATATTTCTGAGGTATGTCTAATAGCCATCTGAAATGTACATTACTGCATCTAAATTGAAATCCTAGAAGCTCAGATAATGTGATTGTAAAGTGCCAGTCTCTTTTCTTTCCAGAATAATAATGTACAATAAATTGTTTAAAAGTGTGTAACATTACTGCTTGTGCTGTTGTACACCCTTCACTGCCTTTTTTTTTAATTATAAATGTACTTCATTAGTGTGCAAATAAGACAAAAAATATTTTTAAATAACAAACTGCTTATAAAAATATGTTTTAGACATACCTGCATATTGCAGAAATATGATTGCACAAGCTCTCCTATAACTTGCATAAAAAAATCATATTAAATATTTGAAAATATCCTGATAGCTGAAATTCGAAGCTTGGTCATGTGAACTTTGAAGCTTTTTGCATAGTGTTTGTTATTAAATTCATAAATACTATGTGAAATAACTCATTTCATAACTAAGATCTGAAATTTGGGTGTTATATTGCTGAAGATGTACATCCATTTTGAAAGAAAGCAAAGTAAATTTTTCAATTTTTGAGGAGAGCATACCTTTCATCCCTCATAGATCAAGTTATACATGAAGTGTGTAGTAAAAGAGTATCAGGATACTTTCAGCCCCTAATACAGGACAAACAAGTACATGTGTATCTAATGAATATATCCTCAGATTCTGGTTCCTTGATAACCAATAAAAATGAAAAGCTTGTAAGCTTTTTGACTACTTTTTCCACAGATGCAGCTAGGATTGTGGAAATAATGCACAAGAATTGGACTATTATACAACAGGATAATGAGGTTAATAAAAAACTAGGTCTAAGTTTAACCATAGCATATAGAAGGGGCCCTAATTTAAAGTACTTGGTTGAGAAAACAATGAAAGTGCCCCGGGGTCAACAGGGTACTTTTAAGTGTGGTAGATGTACTCAATGTAAGTTTATCAACACTACTAATAGTACTACCATCAGGGACAAGACTTACAAGATTTGGGGTCATTTTTCTTGTGACTCCCAAGGAGTTGTTTATTGTGCAACTTGCACCCACTGGGAAGCATTCTTTATTGGTAAGACTGAGCGTAAACTTAAACAAAGGGTCTATGAGCACCAATCTAGTATTGATAAGTCAACAAGCACCAATGTCCTTGCAAGACATATCATGACATTTCTGGAGCATAGATTTAGGTTCATTGTCTTGCAAATGATAGAACCTAGTATTATGGGAGGGGCATGGCAACTTAGGCTGGAGGAGGCGGAATTGGAGTGGCAGATTCGTACTACAGCATATTTGTGCCCTGGGCTTAATGAACACATTTCTATAAAATGTCTTCTTAAAAAGAAAGCCCTGAATAGATGAACATTATGAAGGGATTAACACTAACACCAACAAATAAAGGGTATAAGAGCCTTTAGCTGAATTGAGTAGGTTTTGGTTTGGGGTTATTAATAATATTTAGAGCTTTCAATGCATAATGATTTTATTTTGTCATCTTGGAAGACATACCAGGTACAATGGTGTAGTATTTTGGATGGAGCCCACTTTGTTAACCTTTTTACCTTTGTTAATCCTGCTTTGATTGATGTAAATGTATAGATTCAATTCAGCCTAGGTTTAGGATTTTTGAATATATCTTTTTACCCCTTTCTATATTATATTTTTTTATATTTCTTTTTATTTTTATTTTATTTTTTGGTAATATATGGTTTTGTAAGTTTGCACTTTAAATAGTTGAATGCAAACTCTTGGTTCAGCAGTAGGTTTATGTTTATGTAATTATAAGTTGATCACATTGTCACAAGCATTTAAGTAATTAACATATTAATTAAGTTGTTTTAAATGTATTTAAAAGGACTGGTTGAATATTCAAACTGTGTTTCAATTTTAAACGTTGGTCTGAGGAAGCTGGAGTATTTTAGCCGGTGAAAGTGCTTACCATTTTGGATTAAAGGAGTCTTGCCTGTGAAGTTCGCTTGTTTGTTTGTGTTTTAGATTTTTCAATATGTTTGAACACGGGAAGGGAGAATGGGATTTCAATTAAGCACATTGCAACTTCTGAATACAGTATAGACTGCATTATTTGTTTTGATTATGTAGAAATAGCAACACATTCTCTTTTCCTCAGTAATGATCATATTTTTTTATGAATTAGTTTAATAAGCTGAAGGATTTTTAACTATGATAGTTCTCACAGTTAATGTTTCACAATTTTGAGATATAGACACTTGTACTTTTAAAATTAATTCAGAACTTTTGTTAGCTCTATAAAATATGTGTGAATCTTTTAGCATGACAAATATATATGTGTATTGAATACCCTTTTGTATAATAGTTTATTATAAGATTACCTGTCACCTGTAAGTTTGCAAAATATATAACTAAATTGATAGTCTCTTATTATTTTTAACTTATGATAGTATAATAATTATTTGTAAGTCATGACAGCTTTTGTCTATTTTTTGATGAAATTTTAGGTAATGGTAGGTAGAGAGATATTATAGTAGTATGTCTATGTGACAGGCAAACTAGGAACTTTGGTATCTATGGTAAACTGTGTTTTATTAGTAATATATATATATATATATATATATATATATATATATATATATATATATATATATATATATATATATATATATATATATATATATATAGTTGCAGTTCTAGACTTGTATTTGTTTTTATTTATGGGAGTTACTGGTTAAGACTGCACAAAGGAATAATTCAAAAAAATGTGGAATGCTAAGACAGTGTTGGAGGAATGAATTAGAGTCTTACATGTCATAATATCTTTTAAAAGAGATCGTTTTTTAAATAAGCAGCATGGATAGTTTTAATCTATTGTCTTTTACTATAACTGTGTTAAATACTGTAAACAAAATTAAACTATTAATGAGATGTCTAAAATTAAATAGAGGAGACATATTCTAGCAAAAGACTCACTTGATAGAGAAAGATATACAAAATTTAAATAACATAGGTTCCAAAATGTTATCTGTGAAAGCTGTCAGCCTAGCTAGATAGAATTTTGTAAATAATTCTACTTCATTATAAATGCTAATATAATCCACAGGCTTGTTTTACAAATGTAAAAAGAACCATATGTTATGATTAAACTATAAGCTGTACTGACCTTCAAAAGTGTAACCATAGTGCACCCTGCTCAAACAAAGGTGTTAAGTAAAGAATTACAACTGTGTTTGATCTCAAGCTTGGAGACAGGATGTCTGGACTAGCAATACTTTCTATTGTTATTACGAGAGAGATAATTGCTAGATTTTACATGTAAAAGTGTATTTTAATGCTGTGGCTTCCTGGCCAGGTGCAGCTTACAGAGAAATGTAAATTTTGAGTTTCTGTTAGCCTGGAAACTTAAGGAGAGGTGACAAAAATGATGTAATGTGAAATGACTCGGCAGTACTGGGCATCATCAATTTAAGACCTTCTCTCAGAGAAAGACTGTGCATTTTGGATTTTGTCTGAAGTTGACAGCATCTCACTAGCACACTTGCTTTGATCTGTATGTAAGCCATTTAGAACATTGTTTCTCTGTGTTAGATAGAAATATAGCCAGATCTGTTTTCTATATTTATGTCAGACTATCCAACAATATTGTTTTAAAAGTTTCCTGTGATCTCTGAAGTCATGATTAGCACTGTGTTGAATTGATGAGATTTATCCTGTGTTTTTATGTATTTTTAAATATTTTTAAAAATTTCAATTGTGATTGTTTTGTGTAGAGATAATTTAAGCTCTTAAAGTACATCACATGTGTTTCATGATACTGTTCAATCCACTCCAATAGTCTTGCTGTTTGGCACACTTACTAATTGGATAATAATAACATTGCACAGTGAAATTGGTCACCCTTTGGGAAGGGCCTTGCAGTAACTGATAATTGTGGTTGGTGGCAGTGATTTCTACCTTATTGTCTGGAGAGAAGGGGGCATAGCTGGAGAACCTGTGCCAGCCTTCCCCTGTGTGTTTGTATATAACTCATATGTCAAAGTGTGCATGTGTCAGCTACTTGGGCAGGGACACGAAGCACTGGTTGGAAAGAAAGGGTGCTGGAGGTTTTGGCTTGATCACTAGGCTGAGATCTGTACCCTATAGCTGTGCTAGTGAGGGGTCTTACTGGGGATCTGGAGAGAAAGGGAGACACCAGCCCCAGGCTGACTGTGATCTCTGTGTGCTCTTAAGGAAAATTGTACTTTACTGTGTGTGTGTGTGTGTGTGTGTGTGTGTGTGTGTGTGTGTGTGTGTGTGTGTGTGTGTGTGTGTGTGTGTCTGTGTGTGTGTCTGTGTGTGTGTGTGTGTACTTGTTATCCTTCCCAATGTGCATGCCCCTCACTGGTGCTAGTAGTGAGGAATGAGGCTCCTTGATTACTGGGCCAGTGCAAGGGCATCCCATATTAATTGTCTGGCAGTGGTGGGATATTCACATCAACTATTAATTGTTTGATAGTGGTGAGTTAGCCACATCACATATTAATTGGCTTGTAGTGGTGTGGATAGTGAATTCCTGTAGCTTATGTACAGTGATTACTGAAGGTGTTTTTGTACTCTAAATCAGTCACGCAGTGAACATTCAGAGTTCAGATTACAATTGTTTTATTTTTTTGATAGGTTAGTTAAGGAGAGTAGGCAGGCATGTCGACAGAGGAGTATGGCAAGCTGACAAGGAGCCAGTTGGCTGAGATGTGCCAGCCTAAAGGACTGGTGCATAGCTGCCTGAATAAAGCAGACATGATTGCAGCTTTGGTCATAGCTGCAGTAGAAAACAGCAACCAGGAGGAGGAGGAGGATCAGACTGGCCATGGAGATGTACAAGAGTCAGATAATGGACATCTCAGCCTTTCTACAGAGGACTTAAAAATACACCTGGAGCTAAAGAAACTTGAGTTGGAGGCCAGGTGTTTGGAAATAGAAGCTGAGGAGAAGGAGAGGCAGAGGCAGCATGAAAAGGAGATGCTGACTCTTTGTCAGAGTCACTGAGGTAATGGGGAAGGGAGTAACCAGACCCCAGAAGCACAGTTTATAGAGGGGAATAATTTTGATAGTTTCATTCGTATGTCTGAGAGGGTATGTAAACAGTATGATGTTGACCAAAGGCTCTGGGTACTGTTCCTGACCCTGACCCCATTACTCCATGGTAAAGCTGTAATTGTGTTGTCTAAATTATCTGATCATGAATTTGATTATACTGCTAAGAATTATTTGCCAGAATTTTTTAAGATAACACCTGAAGCTTATAGGAAAGAGTTTTGTGAGCATAGATGCAAAGCAGATGTAAGTGTATCTGAATGTGTTGCTGAACTGAGCACTTATTTTCATAGGTGGGTGAGTGGATGTCTGGTCACCACTTTTGAAGGGCTGGCAGACCTTTGGTGAGGGAACAAGCTCTTAGCACTTTGCCTGAGGACATGAGGATCTGGTTAGCTGATAGATAATGTGCTACTTCAGATGAGTTGGAGAAGAAGGGAGACCTATACCTAGCAAGCAGGGCATCACTGCACAGGAAAGGGACATCCAGTGCTGCTCATGGGTCTAAAGGAACCCATGGTGGGCAGCGCAGACTACCCCAACAGAATCTGCCAGTAGCAGGGGAAGCCACTAGTCCAGGTACATGTCCAGGACCTAGGGTTAAATGTTTTGAATGCAACCAGTGGGGCCATGTGGCATATAGATATCCATGGAGGCAAGATGGAGAACAAAAGGTGAGGGAACCAATAAGTGAGAAGGACAAAATGGCAATAATAGGTTGTCTTGAGACAACAGGGTTACCAAATTACCATCCTGTAGATGTCCTGATGGGGAAGGAATTTAATGAGGCAGTACCATGGGTTAATGTGGTTACACGCAGTCAGGCTTTGAGACAAGCATGTGGGTCTGGTAGCCCGGGGGAGACCCAGACAGACTGCATACTTGCAGCCAGGACTGCTGAGGTGGTTACTTTAGGGAGGGAGCTACCCTGTAGCAGTGAGACTGAAGTTGAGCCACAGATGCTTGTGGGTACTGATGCTCCCTTGGACAGAGTGGCTGCAAAGGTAGAGGTGAGTTGTTGTACCCAGGCTGACAGTGAGGCACCACTGTCAGAAGATGCCAGCCTTCTTATGGAAGTGGAGCTGGGAAGGGTTACTAAGAGAGAGTTGAGACAGGCTCAGCTCTCAGACCCTACATTATAAGGCCTGAGGCAGGTAGCTAGTGAGGCACATGATTCTCAAGGGAAGGGGGAATCTGTATACTGGGACAAAGGGTTACTGTATAGAGAGTGGGCCCCTGAAGGAGGGCTAGAAGGTGAGGGGATACAACAGTTGGTAGTGCCTAGAGCTGATCAGCTGCTGCCTCTAGCCATAGCCCATGATATTCCCCTTGCAGGTCATATGGGCATAAAACATACAAAGAGACATATTATGCAGAACATCTATTGGCCTGGAATTTCCAGAGATGTAACAGGGTACTGCAGGACCTGTGAGCAATGCCAAAAGGTAGGCAAGGCAAGAGATAAGGTGAGAGATATTTTGATGCTTTTGCCTGTGATTGAGAAGCCATTTCAGAAGGCAGCTATGGATATTGTGGGCACTCTGAGTACAAGATACTCTGAGCAGTGGCTTTGTCCTCCACTAAGGCAGAAAAGGTAGCAAATGCTTTGTTAGTGGTTTTCAACAGGGAAGGTTTCTCAAAAGAAATACTGACTGACAGAGATGCCAATTTCATGTCAAACCTGCTGGCTTGTCTGTGGAAGTACTGTGGGGTGAAGCACCAAAAGACCACCCCCTACCATCCCCAGACTAATGGTATTGTTGAGAGGTTAAACTCTACAATCAAGTCCATGCTACTGGCATTTGTAGATCAGTTTAAGAGTAAGTGGGACAAATATTTACCCCATCTGTTTGCTTGCAGAGAGGTGCCCCAAGAATCCACAGGTTTTTTACCTTTTGAATTGTGTGGGCCATAGGGTGAGGGGGCCTTTAGACTTAATTCATGATGAGTTGGAGGGTGAGTGTGACTCTTACAAGGGATCTGTTGTGGCATATGTCCTAAACCTCAGAACAAGGCTCAGGGAACTCATCCGCTTCACCCAGGAGAACCTGAAAGAAGCCTAGCAACAGAAAAAGATCTGGTATGACAGGAATGCTAGAGCTAGGGAGTATGCTATATGTCAGCAGGTAATGGTTCTCACTCCTATTGAACACATCAAGCTGCAACCAGCTTGCGAGCGACCCTATAAGGTGGTAGGAAAGGTAAATGATGTTAACTACATGGTAGAACCGCTAAGCAAGAGGCAGGGGCACAAATTGTACCATGTTAACATGTTGAAACCTTACCATGACAAGGAGGCCTTTGTGCTGAGTATTTGCAGTGGATTGTAGGAGGGGTCTGAGGGAAATCTGGTGACTGATCTCTTCATTGAGGCTCAGAATGACACCTCAGTGAAAGGGGTAGCAATGTCCCAGCAGCTGTCTCCTACCCAGGTCCAAGAAATCTGAGCAGTGTTACAGGTGTCAAGGGACATGTTCATTGGGAAACCAGGGTGCACCCACCTGGTGCAGCACCAGGTGGATGCAGAAACCCAAAGGCTTATTAGGCAGGCATGTTACAGGGTGCCTGAGAGAGGCAAACAGACTCTGAGGGAGGTGATACAGGAAATGTTTGAACAAGGGGTAATTCAAGAGTCCAACAGTCCCTGGTCCTCCCCAGTGGTGTTGGTGCCAAAGAAAGATGGCAGCACCAGGTTCTGTGTGATGCTTACCCCATGCCTAGGTCAGATGAAGCCATAAAGCAGCTGGGTTGGGCTAAATATCTTACCACCACTTATCTTACCAAAGGTTACTGCAGTTTCCCTCGACTCCCAGTGCTTGAGAGAGGTCAGCCTTTGTGACTCCTTTTGGTTTGTATGAGTTCCCAAGGATGCCCTTTGAGATGAAGAATGCCCCAACAACTTTCCAGAGGCTGGTAGATCATATCCTAGCAAGAGCAGGAGGGTTTTCCCTTACTTACCTAGATGATATTGCTGTCTACAGCCATTCCTGGCAAGAGCACCATCAACATGTCAGGGAGTTGTTGGACAGACTACAGAAGGCAGGGTTGACCATTAAGCCGAGAAAATGTCAGGTGGGTATGGCAGAGGTCTTCTACCTGGGACATAGATTAGGGAGTGGTAAGATCAGGCCAGAACTGGACAAAGTGGAAGCCAGTCAGGCATGGTCTGCATCTGTTACCAAAATGTAGGCGTGGGCATTCTTAGGGAAAGGCAGGGTACAACAGAAAGTTCATCCCCAGTTACAGTACCATAGGTGCTCCCCTCACAGACCTGACAAGGACAAACAAGCCAGGTAAGGTAGTGTGGACCCCAGCATGTGAGCAGGCATTCCAAAAGCTTAAAGAAGCTTTGGGATGACCCCCTATGTAGCCAGTCCAGATTAAAACAAATAATTTGTTGTGGAGGTGCATGCTTCAAACCATGGGGTGGGGGCTGCACTTAGCCAGATTTCTTCAGAGGGAGAAGAGCACCCAGTGATTTATCTCAGTAGTAGACTCCAACCCAGGGAGGAATGCTATGCAGCTGTAGAAAAGGAACGTCTAGCCATAGTGTGGGCACTGCTGAAACATCAGCATTATCTGTATGGAAGGAAATCCACTGTAGTTACAGATCACAATCCCCTAACATGGTTACACTGAGCCACCCAGCAATATATCAAGTTACGAAGATGGTCCCTGGGGTTGCAAGCATATGATATGTCAGTGCAGTACTGCAGTGGGATTAGCAATGCCAACACAGATGGGCTCTCAAGACAGGGAATGGGTTAAGGTATACTAAGATGGACCTAACCCTCGCAAGCAATGTTTCCCAAGGGTCAACTGAAAAGCTAGCTTGAGTTCTCTGACGGGGGGGTGGAGATATGTGAAGGCTGCCAGCATAGCTAGATAGAATTTTGTAAATAATTTTGTCATTGTAAATATTAATACAATCCACAGGCTTGTTTTACAAATGTAAAGATAACCATATATTATGATTAAACTATATGCTGTAATGAGCTTCAAAAATGTAACCACAGTGCACCCTGCTGGAAGAAAGCTGTTAAGTAAAGAATTACAACTGTGTTTGACCTCAAGCTTGGAGACAGTATATGTCTGGGCTAGCAAATTATTTCTATTGTTATTAAGAGGGAGATAATTGCTAGATTTTACATGTAAATGTGTCTTTTGTTGCTGTGGTTTCCTGGCCAGGTGCAGCTTACAGAGAAATGTAAATGTTGAGTTTTTGTTAGCCTGGAAACTAAAGGAGAAGTAATAAAAATGATGTAATGTGAAATGAATCAGCACTACTGGGTATCATCAATTTAAGACTTTCTCTGAGAGAAAGATTGTGCATTTTGGATTTTGTCTGAAGCTGATAACATCTCATCACCCGCACCTGCTTTGCTCTGTATATAAGTTATTTAGAACATAGTTTCTCTTAGAGTCAGAAATATAACCAGATTACCCTGTTTTCTATATTTATGCCAGGCTATCCTACAGTATTGTTTTAAACGTTTTCTGTTATCTCTGAACTCTTGATTAGCACTGTGTTGAACTGATGACATTTGTTCATAGGTTGATAGGTTCATACTAGGCTATCTGCCCTAGGGCATTTATAAGCCTAGCAAAAATGTGTTTGGCTTTCGCCACCCATTTTAAATGAATTTTGCTATGCCCTTTTTCAAGGTTAGTATACTCTGCCTCTGTCTAACAGTGACACAGAAGTGATACGCGGGGTAAACCTACAATCTCCCATCCACCCATCCACTCATCAAGATTCCTCAAGATTCATCAAGAGAGTCAATGAGGGACTCTGCCTAACCTGGACTGGGATTTTATTCCGGAGTGAAGGGAGCCTCTGGTTTATGAATCTGTCCCTCCAGCATGTCCTATTTATTTCAGTGCTGAGGTTCAAGTCGCTCGAGCGTATAGCTCGATGGGATTTGGATTTTCTGAGGTGCAGCATGTCCATTAATTCCGGGTTGGACATGGCTTTATATGTCGGGCACAGATCGCCTCTGAGCAGGCGGTATGCCACTGAGTAGAGCTGGAGTTTCTTTAACTGGGCAGCATATGGCATCTGTTTGAGCCCTTTGATCCTCTTGGTGAGGTACTTTTGGGGTCTTTCCAATTACTGCAGGTGTCTGGTAAGGTACATCCCAAAAGGGGCATTATACTCAATTATGGGCCAGATGAAGGAGGAGTAAAGAGGCACAATGACCTCCCCCGATCTAGATGTGAATCCCTTCATGATTAGGTGGGCTATATAAAATGTTTTTCTAACCACTTTGGCCACGTGGTTGTCAAATGAGAGATTGCTATCAACTTGGGTACCCAGGTCCCTAATTACTTCTTTCGTACTTAATGAATTACCACCGATGTGGTAATTTGTGGGCACTGTGTTTTTGCCAAAGGGGATGACTATACACTTTTTGGTGTTTAGCTTGAGGCCATGGCTCTGGCACCAGTTGTCTGTTTCTATGAGGCCCTTTTGTAGGATGCTTGTGTCAGCTGGAGAGTTGAATATGGCGCCCAGTTTGCAGTCATCTGTGAACTTGGTCAGCCACAGGCCTTCCATGTTAGCCTGTACCTCTGAGAAATATATACCGAACAAGAGAGGTCCCAGGACTGAGCCTTGTGGGACGCCACTTGTAATTGGTTTGGATTCTGACATGGCTCCAGCAATTCTAACCATGTGGGATCTGTCCTTGAGCCAGTTTGAAACCCATCTAGTGACATAGTGGTTTATATTTAAGTTGGTGAGCTTATCTATAATGCCCACGTGGGGTATTGTATCGAAGGCTTTTGCAAGGTCCAGGTAGGCTGTGTGGACCACCTTCCCCTCATCAATGGCCTTGGTGACCGTTTCAAAGAAATCGACCAGGTTTAAGAGGCAGAATCTGCTCTTAACAAAGCCGAACTGGGTAGGATCCAGTGTCTGTAGGTCCCCAATATCTTTATTTATGAGGTCCATGATGATCCTTTCCATAGCTTTGCAGACCAAGCTAGTCAGGCTTATGGGGCAATAGTTTCCAGGATCTGTTGAGGCACCACCTTTGTAGAGAGGGACCACTGTTGCTGTATGCCACTCTTTGGGTACATATCCTGTAGTAAGGCTGAGATTGAACAGTACTTTTATGTTTGGGTTTAGTTCTTCTTGGAGTTCATGTAGGATGCAGCCATGGACACCATCTGGACCCACTGATGCTGTGTTTTTTGCTTTGGAGAGGGCGGCTCTTACCTGAGCATCTGAGATATCAGGGGGGCAGCACTCTGCTGGGATAGATATTTGCCCTTTTGGTGGGGAAGGGGGGGGAGTTTGCGCTGAACCTGTCAGCTAAGATGTTGGCAATGTCTGTGGGTTCGGTGTATTTTTTGTCATTTTGGACTAATTCTGAGCATATCTGGGAATTCCCACCCAGGTTCCTAACATAACTAAAGAAAGCCTTGTGATTATCCTTAGTGTCCTGTGCAATTTTTCTCTCGAAGCTGGCCTTAAACGATTTTATGAGTTTTTTGCTAATACTGATCAGAGATGCCTTCCCTTTTTGGGATTTTTCTCTATCATGTAGTAGCTTCCTCCTTCTATTGTATAGTTTGTTTATGGCTGGGGTCCACCAGACAGGACGCCTAACCTTGGAGGATTGGGTCTTGGTTTTATTTGGGATTGCATGATCCATGCATTCCTGAAGGTGTTCATAGAATGCGTTTATAAAGGATTCTGAAGGATTTCACCTCGGTTTTGAGGAGTGTGAAATTTGCTTTAGAGAAGTTTTTCACTGTGGTTTTCTGGGTCGGGATGTGAATATCTAGTGAGATTAGTTTATGGTCTGATCTTTCCAGTGAGGGATACACTTCTGGTCTGGAGCATAGAGTCCCCATGTTGGTGATGATCAGGTCCAGTATGTTTTCCCCTCTTGTGGGAGTGGCAACAAGTTGTTCCATAGCATTTGAGTTTATAAATTCTAGGAACCTTTGGGCTTGGGTGTTGGAGCTAGAGTAATGCTCCCAATCTAAGTTTGGGTAGTTGAAGTCGCCCAATATAATGGTGTTTGCAGAGACCTTCATATTTTCCAGTGTTCTCAGGAAGGCCGAGTGGGGTTCCTGGGTTTGGGAGGGTGGTCTGTAGCAGGCTATAAACTGGAAGGCAGTTTTACCTACTGTTAGTTGCACATGGATAGTCTCTGATGCTTCATGCTGTGCCACCAACCTGGAGGTGTTTGTATCTTTGACGAATATTGATACTCCCCATCCTTTTGTGGTTCTGTCCAAATTTTGGGGCCGAAAAACATGGTATGAGGTATAACCTGGTAGTGCTGGGGTGCTCTCGGGAGCCTTGAACCAGGTTTCTGTTACTGCACAGATATCAATGTTCTCTATGCTAAGGAGAGTTTTGAGTGCATGCATCTTGAGGTTTAGACTTCTGGCATTGAGTAGCATTACTCTTACTTTCTTATCTCTTGCGATACCTATGGAGGTGGGTTTGTCTTTTGAGCCTTGTCTAAAAAAGGCACTATGGGGGTGGCAAGAGCCTTTGCCAATATCCAAAAGCCCAGGGGTGACAGGTGCAAGCTGTCCCTAGCGAAGCATCGTGGCTTGTCGAGCATGTCATCCCAGGCAGACAGGCATTGGATCCCCTTTGAATGACACCAATACTTAAGCCAATTGTTGAAATTGATCATCTTGTCTTCATATTGTGGCATCATTCTTGGTGAGGGTAAGATGCTACTCAAGGTCAGGGTCATACCGGCCTGGGCTACATGCTCAGAGAGCTCCTCTAGGTCTCTTTTCATGTAGTCCACGGAGGTACGTCTCAGGTCATTCACACCAGCATAGACGATGACTGAGTCATATTTGTACTTACCTTGGAGTGACCTGAGTGCTTGTGTTATGTGGCAGATCCTAGTGCCTGACAGGCAGCTCACCGTGACCTTCTCCTTGTTCAGCCTGGTGAGCGGGACGTCAGTGTGCCTGACGATAGAGTCACCTATTACAAGTGTATCAGGTGTGTTGTTTAGCCTTAAGGGCTGGACTGTTCGGCACACTGGCCTTGTGAGCTATGTGTTGCATGTGTTTTGTTTTGGGGTAGCGGTTGCTTGGGTGTCTGCTTTGGAGGTCTCTGCTGCTTAGGCAGATTTTTATTTAGAGCCTCCGAGTATGTTTTTGTGTGTTTATGTGTTTGGTTTGCTGTTGTGGTAGGTCTTTGTGAGACTGGAATTGTAGTGAGTGTGGTTTCCTTCTCCTCCTGACTGGTTACGCCAGTACTGAGTTGAGAGAGCTTCTCCTCCAGTTTGGCTATATGGTTGCATCTCTCACATGTGTTGGAATTTGTTGGGAGGAGGAGAGGGTTGTCTGTGTACATGAGGTAGTTATAACATTGCCTCAAGATTCCCAGATTCACCAGCTGGACCGGAAAGGAGATTGACAACTGACTTTTGGACATGCTAGAATCGTATTGGGAATTCCTTTATTATTGAAAAAAAGGGCCAATGGGGAACAAAGTACTTAAGGGGAGTTTGTGAGGGTGTAGTGCTTTTAATTTTTTAGTGCTGACTTATATAATTGCTTTAGTGAGCAAGTGCCAGGCTTTAGAGTGGGAATAGGGTGTTTATTATGAGAACTAGATTAGTTGCAAGGGAAAAGGTGAAGAGCAGACTTTGTGGAGCCGAGAATGGTTTAAACCCAATGATGCTGCACTATGCGCAAAATCGCGCAAAGCCGCGCTAAAACAGGTTTTATACAGGGGGACTTGAAAGAGCTAGAAAATGGCCCAAAATGGCCCATAGACTACTAGATTCTTGTGCTGGGAACACTCCTCCAGGGATAGATAGGCTGCTCCAAGCTTCCCACTGCCACTGGTGAACAAAGAAGCCTCCCTTTATCCAAGAAAGGAAATGGGGAACACAGGAACTTTCCAAAAGTCCAGAATACAGCAAAGCCTGTATTTGGACTACTCTAGGTCAGGAAAGATGGGAAACAAGGATATTTTTTTTTCTTTTTTGCAATAAACAGCAGGAAAGTGCAATAAATATGTAACACAGGCTAGTGCACTTGAGTGTGTATCCTCAACAGGTAAATGCAACAAAAAGGGCAAACTTTAAAAGTGCAGGTGCAAAAACAACTTTAAACAGTTTAAAACAGTTCAAGAAGCAGAATTACTTGCAGTTTAGCTAGATTGGACAGTCGCCCAGGTAGTAGCAGGAAACAAACACTTTTATCAGGTTAGCAGTCACTCTTTTAGCCTCTCTGCTGCTAGCACCACTCTGCAGGACCACAAGGAGCTTGGCTGAGTAGTAACAAGCGCAAAAACCGCGCCAAAGTGGGTTTTATACAGGGGGACCTGAAAGAGTTAGAAATTGGCCTAAAACGGCAAGTAAACTACCAGATTCTTGTGCTGGGAACACTCCTCCAGGGATAGATAGGCTGCTCTAAGCTCCCCACTGCCACTGGTGAACAAAGAAGCCTCCCTTTATCTAAGAAAGGAAATGGGCAACACAGGAACTTTCCAAAAGTCCAGAATACAGCAAAGCCTGTATTTGGACTACTCTAGGTCAGGAAAGATGGGAAACAAGGATATTTTTTTTTTTTTGCAACAAACAGCAGAAAAATTCAATAAATATATAACACAGGCTAGTGCACTTGAGTGTGTAGCCTCAACAGGTAAATGCAACAAACAGGACAAACTTTAAATTACAAGCGCAAAAGCTCGCTAAGGCTGGCTTTAAAGAAGGGGGTTAGAAAGAGATAGGAAATGGCCCAAAACAGCCAATAAGCTACAGGTCACTGGGCTGGAACCACTCCTCAAGGGACAAATAGGCTGCTCAGAGCTCCCCACTCTCACTGACGAACAAAGAAGCTTCCCCCTATCCAAATAAGGGTATGGCCAACACAGGAACTATGACACAACCCAGAGATCAGCAATACCTGAAGACTGGACTATTCTAGTTCAGTAAAGGTTGGAAACAAGGATTTTTTTTTTTTTTTTTTTTTTTTTTTTTTTTTTTTTTTTTAGAAATTAGGTACAGAAACACGGTAAATGCTTTAATTTGGCTAGTGCACTTGAGAGTGTAGCCTATCAGTTAAACTACGCAAAAACAAACTTTAAAAGTACAAAAAACTCAGGAATACAGGCAGGAATGCAATAAAACAACTTTGCAGAGCTTATTTAGTTAAAGAAACAGAGAAGTCTATATATACAGAAAAGCAGCTAAAACACAAAAACACTTCAGATGCAGTGCAACCTAGAGCACTTGAGTTGTAGCAATATTAGGCAATTACAGTTATAATAAATGCTCTGAAATATACTCTATATTTCCAAAATGTTTGAGAAGCACAGTCAGAACACAAGGAGGTTCAGGCAAAAAATTTTTTTTTTTTTGAAAGGGAAAAAGGAGAAACAGAAGGCCTTATCAAATGTTCTCTCTGTACTAGGTAGAATGAGCTATTGACACAAGACAGGGAGGAGTGGCACAGATCAGATTTACAGTAGGGGCGGGCAACTGCAAAGCCACCAAGTATAAGAGCAAGACACCAACTGGGAGGGTGGGGACCGCAGTTTTTAAACAGATAAAAGTATTTAAACAGGTAAAGATTTGTAAAGATACAGAATGCTTTTAACTGCAGACAAATCAGTTACTTGTGCAGATTAGTTAATAGCAATAAAATACACTCGAAGACTAGAAAGCAGACTTTTTATTATTAAATATTTTAAACCTTTCAAAGAGTACATTGCATGTGTTTGGTGATGCTGTATAAGGCACTACAATAGTCTTGCTATTCGGTACACTTACTAATTTGGATAACAATAACATTACACAGTGAAATTGGTCACCCTTTGGGAAGGGCCTTATAGTAGCTGATAATAGTGGTTAGTGGCAGTGATTTCTACCTTGTAGTCTAGAGAGAAGGGGGCATAGCTGGGTAACCTGTGCCAGCCTTCCTTAGGAGTGTTGATGTCTTTGCATATAACCTGATATCTGAAAGTGAGACTACTTGGGCAGGGAGATGAAGCACTGGTTGGACTGAGAGGGTGCTGGAGGTTTTGGTTTGACCACTAGGCTGAGATCTGTACCCTACAGCTGTGCCAGTGGGGAGTCTTATTTGGTGTCTGGAGAGGAAGGGAGAAACCAGCCCCAGACTGACTGTGATCTCTGTGTACTCTTAAGGGAAATTGTACTTTACTGTTTGTGAACTTGTTATCCTTTCAAATGTGTATGCCCCTCACTGGTGCTAGTGGTGAGGACTGAGGCTCCTTGATTACTGGGCCACTGCATGGGCATCACTTTATCATGTGCTTCTTTTAACAAAAAAGAGGAGAGGAACTGATATACTTTGGATAACATCTAACTGTAATGCCAAAGGTAATGCAGTCCATTAATGATCCCAAAGAGGTATATTCATTTGTAATAATTAAATATAATGTCAAGCTCTATACATATGCTAATTTTACTGTAAGAGTGGAATAGGTGCATGAGTGGCTAAAGAGCACTTAAACTTACTACAAAATTATTGGAAGGGTAATTTAATTTTAGCAGGGGATTTTAATTGCATATATACTACAGAAGATACAAGTGAGCAGAAGAAAGCTAAATATCTGGCATCAGCTAAAGCACTAAACAGATAAATTAGTAATAAGAATTTAGCTGATTTAATAGTAAAAGCAGAAGATAAGTCATTGTTCTTCACTCATGCTTCTTATGCACAAGGGACACAAACTACAATAGATAGGGTTTATGCCTTGACAGATTTACTTAATATTTATACAATCATAATGCACTAAGTATTACTATATTAATGGGCATAAGGACTTTTCAGATTATTTATAGAATTCCAGTATATATGATGAAATTAAAAGAATTTATGTGATATCTTAAGGAACAAATTAAGATTTTTTTCTTTATCTTTCAATGATAATGGTCACATTTAGTAAAGTCATGCTATAGGACTCCTTAAAATGCAAAATAAAGATATAATTGGAAGATGGGCTAGTAATAAAATGAAGGAGTGGGATAACACATTAATAGAAATACAAGATGAAATGCACAAAGTGAGATTTGAACAAAAACAAAGCAAATAGATAATACTGAAGTAATTAAAAAAATAAAGACAAAATATCAAAACATTTTTAATGCATAAAGTAGAGATAGCTTCAGAAAAAATAAAACTGCACAGTCATGTGATGACTTCAAAACCTCTACATAGATTAGCTAATAGATGTGAAATATTAAGCAAAAAGGAACAAATCAATAATATCCACAAATCTCACACTAATAAGCTTACTTCTGACACAGATGAAATGCTTGATATTTTAAAAACTTCCATGAAGATCTTAATAAAGATAAAAACAATAATCCTGATGATTACAAAATTAACAAGTATTTAAAGAAAAAAAAATGTTACTGATAAATATAATGACTAGCAAGTATCTCTGCTGAATAAGCCTCCTACCCCAATAGAAGTTAAAGAAGCTAAAAAAGGGGGAAAATGGTAATGCCTCTGGGTTAGATGGTTTAAGTATGGAGTTATATAGTCTGTTTCTGTTACATATTTTAGAATTACTGAGTGACATTTTCAGGACAATTCAGAGTGAGAAAGTAATTCCTCCCTCGTGAAAATTTTCTATAATCTGCCTATACTTATATAAGGAAAGGATGTTATGTTAATTTACTCATATAGACCTATTTCATTATAAAATGTAGACTATAAAATATTTACTTCAATCTTTGCTACAAGATTAAGCAATACAGTAGATAAATTAATACAGATCAAACAGGATTTATAGTCAACAGTTTAATGTATGATAATATAAAATGCTAGTAATTATCTTAGATTCAGCGAAAGGGAAAAATAAAAAAAATTGCCCTAATTAGCTTAGCTATCAAGACAGCTTTTGATTCTGTACATTGGAACTATTTGTTTAAAACTTTAGAAGCATTTGCATTTCCAGAACAATTCATTGGAGTATTAAAAAAAACTGTGCAGCAATCCCAAAGCTTATGCTAAAATTCATTCTTACATTTCTCAAGGATTAACTTTAAACAAAGACACAAAGAAAGGGTGTCCCTTGTCCCCTCTACTATTTGCATTAGTTATTCAACCCTTAGCTAACAGTATAAGAAGCAATGGGAAAATGTGATGGATTCTCAACTAATAAGGACTGTCAATCTAAAATACAGCTTTTGCAGATGATATTCTGATATTTTCCTAACTATAGGACATTTATATTATTTAGCTGAAGAAATAGAAGAAGAACTTGAGAAGTTTCAAGAAGTATCACTGCTAAAATTTAACAATATTAAAACTGAAAATTCGATGTTAAGTCAATTACTAGACAGTAAGTTTAAAGACAGATACAATATAATTAGGAATGAAAAGTGCTAAAATATTTTGAATAAAAATCTGTCAAGATGTGAGTAAGATTATTAATATAATTAATCTGGAAAAATAATTGAAGAAGTGTCACTTCTTATTAAATACATACATATATATATATATATATATATATATATATATATATATATATATACATATATATATATATATATATATATATATATATATATACATATATATATATATATATATATTACTTTTGAGGATAGGATATAATGTATTAAAATTATTATACTACCAAGATTATATTCATATTGCATTCAATAGCTTTAATACTTGACAAAAAAAACTTTTTAAAACATGGACAAATGTTAACTTCATTCTTATGGTAAGGAATTGCTTATAGAAATCATGTAAGATTATGGGAGTACGGTGGTATTAGCTTCCCAAATGTAGAATCATATTCTATTACTGCAAAGTTTAACTATATTATACACTGGATAAAGTCAATTTACACTAGTCAATGGAAACCCATTCAAGAGCAGATTTTACAAAATTGTTATAGCTTTACTAAATATGACAGGATTGTGGCAGATTTCCAACTTTTCATCTGGTTAATTAAATTTACCTTAGAAGGAAAATTCATTTCAGTCTTTAGACTTTGCATATATGAGATCAATTCTTAAAACAATTAAAAAATATGTTTTTTAAATTCCATTAATATCAACAGAGAAACTTGTGTTTCTCCCCACTGCTCACACTTCTAGATTTAACAAAATTAGAGCACTATTGAAATGAATTTACAAAAAAGGAAAGGATTAGAATTATGGCCTGATTGCTTTGAAAAAGGAATAGCTTAGTCACCAGAATATTTAATGAGTATTTAATGAAAGATTATAAGTTGGATGAACCTATTAACCAGTTAATATTATCCATCAGTAAGAAATTAAATGAATTTTTAGATAATGTGAGTGAAGAGGAACAGAACACTGTCACCCATTATATGAATATATGAATGCTATCATTAAAGGTAAATTGACCTACAAAAGAAGTGTGTCCAAGTTATATAATTAATTATAAATAATAATAATAATTTTGATGCAAAACTCTGGAATGTTTTAGATAGTACTGGATTGAGTGACTCAATAGATGGTAAGAATAAAACTGTTTTACTTAAATCAGTCAAACTTCTTCAGGTTTGTACTGGAAAGTTTTATTTGGAAATATATACAAAGAATGTTTGTTATTCCCTATAAAGGTTCTAAGTTTAGTAAACTTATTTCTTCAGGCTGTTGAAGATGTAGTAAAGATGCAAAAGCTGTCTGGACACACATGTTTATGGATTGTAAAAAATTAAATGTATATTTGGAAGAGTTAAGCATGTTTTGATGGTGTTATAGGCCGATAATTGTTCTTTAACTAGATCAGTAATGCTAACTGTTTATGTTCTACATCTTTTATCTGTAAAAGTCAAACAACAAAAAATGTTCTGGAGTTTACCGGCAGTAGCTAGAAAAGTTATTACAAAAACGTTGGAAAATAAATTCAATTCCTACATTCAAAGAATTTTGAAATTTAACATTAGTACTATGTAAAACTGAAATAGAAGTGATCAGAATAAAATCTATAAATCTTATTAAGACTTTTAGTGGATGAGATAGCCTTGAAATGTTGCTATTGAAATACCGAGACTCTTAGTGTGTTAATTGTATAAGATTACCAAGATAATTTAATGTATTTCTAACATTGTATAACAGTGTGTAATGTTAAATGTCTTTCTTCCTGTGTATATATATTGTAAATATGCTAAACTAAAGGTGAAAAGAAGTTGTGGTATACAATTTGAGAATAAAATCTCATGCGGACCAAAATGGCAGTTTGGTGGTTGTATGAAAATATTTATATTTGTTTGTGTGTGTGTGTGTGTTTGTGTGTGTGTGGATGTGTGCTTGTGCAAGTGTGTGAATGTTTTTCTATTCTTTTAACCTGAATGGCCAGAATATTGACTTTCTAAATTTAAACAGCAAAACATTGACAGTTCCGCACATGTTACAAGATTCATCCTCACAGCAAGAAAATAAAACATCATTTTGCAAAGGAGCAAGACTCCCTGCATCCATATTGCCAACATCATATTACCTTACTCTGGAGATTGTCAATATCATACATATGTCAACTGTCTGTTGTTTTAGCAATGCATGTGAACAAAAACAGATATCGACATTAGCGCTTTTCATTCAAATTAACTATTATCATATATAAGGTAGTAAGTGTTAAGCATACTTAACACAAAAGAAAATGTAGAAGCAATTATTGTAAACAAATGATTGTAAAGCTAATCCAACATTATGATATAATTTTTATTTCATTTATTTATTTATTTTTATTTAAAATTTGTCTAAATTGGAACAAAGCCAATTTTCAGCGGAAGCCTGGGGAGAAATGCTCCAGACACATGTCTTTGAAACAATTACAGAAGTTATTTATTTATTTATTTGACTGTTTATTTATTATTTTTGATCAGGTTAGAGCACTGATCTCATTTGATCATTCTCAGACTCAGCCTAAGGTTGATAACAATCAGTGCAACACTTAGCACAACATTATGAGTAATATTTATATATTTTTTTTATTTATTATTTGTTGACTTTAATAGATCATTGATCCAGGTGAACCATTTTCAGGATCAGCCTAGGAATATTATAAGAAAGGTACAGTGTGCCATCAGCTTAAGCAATATATTCCTGTCATTCCTTTACCTTTGGAGGTATTAGCTTTTTTGAGGCTGTAAAGTATGAAACTTTTTTATCAAAGAAATTTATTACTGATCAGATATTGCAGCGATGCATTTACAGTGAATTTTATTTAGAACATTTATGTGAAAAGGCAGTACATAATGATTTTTAAGTAACACTACTTCATCAGGATAAAGGCAGTATAGAGACTTTCTACATGTGAAAGTGCTCAGTGTTCTATAAATTTTACTAAAAAGAAAAAAGTTGTCAATTCCAGAATTTGTTGTAACCATTTTTTCTTCTTTCTTGGTTTTGCTATACAGTGATCCCTATGTAACAATCCACTGAAAGGTAAAATGATGAGGACTTCCTAGATAATCTATACCATGTCTTAGACAGGACATAAGGGTATGGGCTTAAGCAGCAACAACATAAAAAATATGCACCATGTAAGTGTAACTGACCAATGAGAAAGCCACAGGAAAAGATGTCTGTCAGGCTGACATAAGACCATCTGTGCCTCTGCATGTATTTCAGCTGATGTGTTACATAGGACTGGTAAACTAATACCTTAAGTTTTTATCAATTCTCTTGAAAAAGGTTTTGCCCATTTAATTTATTGTACAAAATGGGATAGTGTGGAAACAGAAGGAGTGGTTGTGAAATTCACAGTCAAGGTAACAGTGAAAATGAATTCCAAATGAGGAATCAATCTGATCAATCTTGGTATAATTTTGTCATATGATAGCTCACTTAGGAATCAGTACTGTTTTATCACAGATAATCTAGAGTGGGACAGAACAATCTATTACATTTACTCCAATGTCACTGATCAAATTTAAGAGGAATTAAGGGCAGCATGATAGAGTAGACTGGTATGAAGTGTAAAGGAAAAAATATTTATGCTGGTTAAGAGAGTGTTATGAGGTATCCATGATGACTATAAATAAGCTTATATTTTTGACATCTTTCTAAAAGTGCCTCTTATATGACATCAAGTAAAGGCAAACCTGAAGCAGGGAATGTAAATGCTTTTTACAGCTGCTGTTTGAGAAGTGTATGGAAGTGATAACCATAGATGCAGTAGATGTGTAGCTACAATAAAACGTCATCTGTCATGCAGTTAATATGTAGAATGCTATTATACATAAGAAAAAATAATGCTTTCTTAAGTGTTTCAGTTAGTGGGAAAAAGATGGCTTGGGTAGACAAATTATTATGTACTTTCTTTTCTGTTAGGAAAAGCAAATGTCTTGTATGTCAAAAAAAATTATTTTCTGCCTTTAGAATGATAATTCCATTAAGGCTATATTCCAGAATTTTGAACAAAATATTTGAAAGGAATGTATTTTTCACTGTAGATTGCAATTTATGATGGTCTCAAGGTTTAGCCAAAATCTGCATTCAATATTAAATTATCCAAAATGGACTAGCATTATCAACAGCTCACAACATTGGAAAAGAAAATGCTATCTGCCTCAGGTCAATATATTTATAATGACCTGTGATGTCCTCTGTGAACTGATCATTCTGTATTACAGTGAATGCATATTTAGTTGGCCTGACATTATCTAATAAAGTAAATGACTTCTGAAGATACTATCAGTTTTAAATATTTAGCCTGCCAAAAGTGGCTTGTCTAAACAAATAGTATGTAAAAATGGTGAATAATTTATGCCATAGTTATTCAAAATCATAACAGACTAAAATGGAATTAAATACTTAATGTCAGCATCTTACTTCTTATCCATGAATAGGGTGAATTATACAACTCCCCCCCATTAATATTCAAAAACATGCACACTGATTGGTCAGCGTGTATGTTGTAAATCACAGTTATAGTAATGGAAAAAGGTCCGGTCGCCCGGACTTTTTCCATTACTGTAACTCTTTTTTCTCACTGTTTCGCTATGTTAAATGAGTTTAACATAGCGAGACAGCTTTACAAAAAGCAATGGAGATTCTCCGTTGCTTTTTTAAAGCTGTCTCACTATGTTAAATGAGTTTAACATAGCGAGACAGTTTGTAAAAAGCAACGGAGATCTTGCTTTCTCCATTGCTTTTTTCAAAACTGTCTCGCTATGTTAAATGGGTTTAACATACCGAGACAGCTTTAAAAAAAGCAACGGAGATTCTCTGTTGCTTTATTTAAAGCTGTCTCGCTATGTTAAACCCATTTAACATAGCGAAAACAGTTTGTAAAAAGCAACGGAGATCTTGCTTTCTCCGTTGCTTTTTTCAAAACTGTCTCGCTATGCTAAATGGGTTTAACATACCGAGACAGCTTTAAACAAAGCAATGGAGATTCTCCGTTGCTTTTTTTAAAGCTGTCTCGCTATGTTAAACCCATTTAACATAGCAAAAACAGTTTGCAAAAAGCAATGGAGATCTTGCTTTCTCCATTGCTTTTGCCCACAGTTCTGATGTACTGTATAGGCATACACATGCACAGTACATCAGAACTGCCGCAGAATACCAGACAGCTGCGGAAGGGCAGCAAGGAGGCATTATACAATGCCATTATTTAAGAAAAGTAATTATTTATTTTCTTAAATAATGTCATTGTATAATAGCAATAACCCACCTCTGGGTGTGGGTAATGCTGGATTTACCCATGGTTGGCTTTGTTGGTCACTCGGGCTTCGCCCTCAGGACCAAGCCATGCCAACAGTGGGTAAATCCAGCATTATCCACACCCAGGCGTGGGTTATTGCTATATGAAATGTTTGTACAAATAGTTTGACCTGCTGGTAACCTCTGATGATAACACAAGGGAGAAGACAACCTCTTTGATTACTCAAATGGTAAGTATGTCTCCAATTTCTAACTGACAGCCCATGGCCATGTGATATACATAAATGAACCCTTAAGGACAAGTATTTCAGCCACATGGCTTCTGAAAACCCATGACATTTTTTTTTCTTAAGTCCTTATGGTTACATTCAGGCCAATAAACCCAAAGTTCACAACTTGTGGTCTTGCATGTTTTTGCCTTTTTTATTGAGCTTAGCACAGCATATCATAAGTGGATTCCTGATTTCCTTAAGGGGTCATTTCTGTATATTCCATGGGCTTCCATTGCAGGAGGTTTAGGGTATTACACAATGAAAACTCAAGATTAGCTTGTTTTTTTTCTTATAATTTTTACAGAATGGTTTGTCTGTGTGACCTTGTTTAGCATTTGGTTTGGATGTTTAAGCAAGGGGGTACAAGGAATATAGCAGTTCTTGCCTAAAATTTGGAGCCCCAATCAAATGCTACTTGACAATTCATTAGAGAGACAATATTCCAATACTCAAAATGAGCAGCTATTTCCTGGAATATACTTTTTTATACACTCCTACTGCCAAGGTTCATGAATGCATTAAAGGATACTATACAGCAACAAAATGTTTGTCAATTAGTTCATCATATATGCGAATGTGGGCATAAGCAGCCTACATTTGTATGTATCTGCAGTAATATAGCTTGTTCTGGGTAAGACACTGTAGACATATGCACTGTATGCCATTTG
>NC_056735.1:467995963-468073463 GCF_019279795.1 Protopterus annectens
TCTGAAGCCCTCTTAAAATCTTGTAACCTTGTTTAAGCATCTGAGGTACTTGGCAACATGGATTGATTTGGCTCTAGTGTAGTTTTATTCAGCCTTGGACTTTACATATCATGCTGAAGCAAGTTAAGAAAAGGACTGGACAAAATATAATAACGGTCAAAATCAAATACGCTTTCCTGTTTATTGCTCTAAATTCAGCGCATAAGACAAGTCAATCCAAGGTCATATACAAGAACAGATATAAAAGTATCCGCGGTGGTGCAGTGGTAGCATTGTTGCCTCACAGCAAGAGGTTTTCCCGTTCGATTCTTGGCTGGAGTGCAGGGAATGCCTTCTGTGTGGAGTCTGCATGTCCTCCCCGCGGTTGGGTGGGCATTCAAAAGACATGCGTAAATGGGCGTGCCTTCGTTGAAGGTTGAACGTCGAGCTGGCACCTTGGCGTTCGTCAAAATCTACTGCCAATCATTAGCAGACCGGAGTTCCGCTGTGGCGACCCCTAACCGGGAAAAGCCGAAAGACAACAACAACAGTGTCTCAAACCTCATATCACCAGTGGCCTTCATTGATAAAACTACACAGGTTTACCCAGCATATGCAATAATTTAATAAACCCTGGTACATTAAGTATCCTTTATTTAGAATATTATACCCATCTGGATCATGGATTGGTATCTTTACTTAGTTAAAGTCAAGGAAACCTTACTGTAGGATTGCTGACATTTAGTTTAGTTGTGTAGGAAAATACTTTTATTATAATTGCCCTTGTTATATGAAATTAATTCCCTTAGCAAGACAGAAATGAATGGAATTTGTCTTCTTATAAAATTACACTTCCAGATTTCTTCAATAAGGACATCACTAAGTATAATAACGTCTGTCTAAAACTTATTCAGTCACTTCTATATATTCATTAATGTCATCTGCCATAAACAACACCTTATTTTTATTATATTCAATATCTAGAAAAGTAACTTCTCTTCATCTCCTTCTAGAATGCAAATAATCTTACCAGGTTTGAAAACCTTTTCTCTCTGCCTTCATTTGATAACAAATTACAAAATGTATGCTTCTGTGGTTTTTCACCTGTTCCCTATTGTTGAAATCTGTAAATACTTTGACCGAACATTTCAAATAAAAATATATGCTACTTTTCAGTTTCAATTTTAATAAATTTTATGTTTTTTATAAACTCATGCATGTGCATACTTTGGGTGCTTTCCCCCCTAAAGTTCCCTCTAGAAATATGCATTGCCCAGCAGAATTAGCAAAAGGTAATAGATAGCAGAGTACCATTCTGATAGGAATTTATAAAAGGTAATGCATTAGCAACTACACTGATTAGAAACACAACAGAACAGCCACTTTGTTAATAATGGTCAGATTCATACTTGACATTAGCAAATACATAATAAATTCCAAGTAACTGCAGAAATTACCTTTAATAACTGATCTAAAATTAAAATGCGATGTGCAATAAGGAGCATGTAGTCACCACATGCATGCTTATCTACTGAGAAGAAGTAACACTCGTATTGTAGTTCATGGGAAAGTCAATGAATAATTGTGTGCCTATGAAAAGTCAGAAAAGAGAATATGTTCATTCTGTAATAATTGTGTACAGTGCTGAAGTATGCTTGTTTGTGACTTAATTTCAGATGCTCAGACACTGAGGATTATATCAGTAGGCAGGAATAACTTTAAGTTTACTCCTCATCACTTTTGGGGACTCAGTATCATCTATAGTTATCAAAGTATTAGTGATGAGATATGCACAAAGGGTCTAGTCTACATACATTCTTTATGCTAAAACTAGAGATATCACTTGATATGTATATCTCAGTCCACTAACTAAATAACCATTTGTAAAATGTACATAACAAAGCTATATCACAGTCTTTGCTATCATAGTCATTCTATATATATATATATATCTATGGATCTAGGACTGTTGAACGAAAGTTCACCAGTCCGAATACACTATCATCGAACACACTTTAACAAAAGCGCTTTCGCTAAAGTGTGTTAAAAAAAAAAAACATGAAATCTACTTTTACACAGGCCGGCAAACCCCCCTGCACCCACCACACCCCCCACTTTAGTATTCTCACTCCAAGATTGCACTACAGTGGGGAAAAGGAATTTTTATTTATCCACATTGTAGCACGATTGGCACAACAGGCATACTTAAGTGAAAATGCTGCTTCGGTGAAAAGCATTTTCGTGTAAGTGTGCCCACCCATTCGTGATTCGGTAAAAAGTGCTTTTGTGCAACAGTCCTAGACTCACACACACACACATACATACATATATATACACACACACACACACACACACACACACACACACACACACACACACACACACACACACACACACACACACACACACACACACACCTCTTAGTCATTCTAACTAAATGTAAACAATTTACAATCATTATGAATTGAGGCACTTGTTATTCCAGGCTCTGAAGGCACAGCTTTTAATAAGTAAAAAACAAGGACATTATCCACATGTGGAATGGCAAATGAAGAATCAGGAGGAAAACAGGTCTTTTGGAGGAGTTATTTGTGAACCACTCTCTGGAGCAATCTCAGTTTGAAGATTCTGTCACATTTCCTACATCTCACCATTTTATCTGCCAATTCGATACCCTGGAATGAAAATGGTGCAGTGTCATACAGGTACACTGCATACTTGTGAAGTATAAATCACAGGTAGTATAAATAATGTATGACCTAGTTATACATTCAACTTCTTGTTATTGCTCTGAATGTTTGTCAATAAAATTCAAAATGTGAACAATCTCCCCCAAGCACTAGTAATGGCTTCAGTGATTTGGTATCGTACATCTTCAGTACTTCCTGGACAGCTTGCCAAGCTAATTGAAGTATTAGTATTTGCAAAAACAATTAACAGATAGGCAGCAAACTTCACTCAGGCATAAAGTATTCCTAAAACCTAAACATTAGAGCACCTAAATCAGACTGCTACTCATGGGTTAAATATTTCTTTATCATCGTCTGTCAGATATAGTAATGTAGCTAACTTTTTCACACATAACCCAAAAGCAATGATGTAAAGGAAAAACATTTGCACCCACTGTCTCCAAGACTTTACCAAGTTATCTTAAAATGAGTAATGCTTGTGGTTTAAGACTGGAAAGTGATCCATGACAAATGGGCAGTTATCCATCACGCCACAGAGAAACAAATCCCAACAGGAGAAGAAACATTTTATTAGTTTAAAATTAGACTTAAAATAACTTCATAAAAGGTAGAACTTGAAATAAAACAGTATTGTGAGCACTTTCGTTTGAAATAATATTCAAACTTCATCAGACATTGTTCATTAGTGCCATTCACATTTAAATACTACCACTCAATTTCTGATTGGTCAACCTCTCATTACTATACAAGAACAAAACACCAACATTGACACATTAGTTATTTTGCATTCACTGTTTTGATTAGTCAGTGAAAAAATATTTCAAACCAAGAATTTAAAAACAATTTATAAACAAATAAGTGAAGACTGAATAACATGGATGGATGAATAAATAAATACATAAATAAATAAATAAATAAATAAATAAATTCTTAAATGAACCTATAACCTATAATTTCCTTCATTCTAATGTCTTTAGTTTTAATAATGGTGTAATTGAGCTACGCTCATTCAAACCTGGCCAGCTATCCGCCTGCAATCTAATCTGCCATACTAATTCTCTTTTTTCTAATAATATCATTCAAGGGGACTTATCTTCCATCAGGACATTGTCAATGCCCAATTACTTAAAACTGTGTCCTGGATTTTCATGAACATGTCTTGCGAGGGAATTACATAAATTTACTTCCCTGATGGCATATTCATGTTTGTAAATTGCCTGAACAAATTTTCTCTCAGTTTTACCAATATAAAACCCAAAATAGGAATTATACTGTGCAAGTTAAACTACAGGTTTACTGTTACAGTTGTATTTCCCCTTGATTTTATATGATATTTGTCTTACAATGAAAGAATTTGTTGTTAATATTTTATGGCACTATCTACATGTACCACAATGAGCTATCCCTTTTCATTCCAATAACATTCTGCCTCCTATTATTAGATAATAAAATGTTTAGATTTCTCCCTTTGCGGTACACAGTACTAGGTTCTGCCCCTGCCTTGTTCCTAATGTGCCCATCCTCAGTCAATACTGACCAATTTTTAACTAAAATATCTTTTATCGTTCGACTGTTTTCAGTATATGTTGTGATGAAAGCCATCATGTAATCATTACTTCGTACTAACATTCTATCATTACTCATACCAGTATTATTTCCCACATCATGCAATGTTGCAGTATGGTCACTGAACCTATTATTGATGTCATTATTGTTTGTATCGAATACCGCATCATATGAAACGTTACTTTTTTCTGTTAATATTGGCTTAAAATGTCCTATTTCTCTCTTAGTAATAACTTCCTCCATTAATTCTTGTAATAATGAACCCAGATATGCTCTTTTAGAAAACATAATTGTTAAATTTTCGCATTCAGATTAAAAGTCTTTTTTGTGGTAACCATACGGGCAGCTCAAACAAGCTGTCCTTTCACCACAGATCTTTTTTGGTGATATGGATGTGAACTTATATAATTGAGAAAACTATTACAATATGTTTCTTTCTTATGGATTCTTAAAATATGCTGTTTGTTTATTCTATCTTTAATTAAATGAACATCTAAGTATGTCATAAAGGCAATGTGAAATGCGAAAATTTAAGAAGTCTAATTTTAAACTAATGAAATGTTTCTTCTCCTGCTGGATTTCGTTTCTCTATAGCTAGTGTTTTAGTTCATGTCTTAGTTCATTGAAGTTATCCATCAAGGCTACCCTCACTTCTCCCCTCTGTTTTTAGTAGTTCCTGAACCTCTAAATCTTTTTCTGGACAGTAGCTAATATTATGGGTGGATTTGCAACACTGAGTAGGTAATGTCTTACATGTTTGCTTTTAATTGCCTTTGACCATGCTCTAATGTTGGCAATGATCTTGCCTAACATGTCATGTGTGTTTCACTCCTTTTACCAAATATTCAGTCTAACAATTAACAAATCCCATTACCTATCTGCAGAAATTCTACAGAACTCAAGTAAACTTTGATCTGTAGTCATTTTCTATTCACATAAAGAATGTGGGCATTAAGGTGCATAGATCATCATCTAAAATAATAGAACTAAACTTTATAGCGTTATGTGAAAATTTTTATTTATCATTTCTTTCTTCAAGATGACTGTTTTTCACTTTTGGAGAAGGTACATAAATTAAAGATGGCATTGGCACATAGGTTTTATTATTTTGCCAGGCATCTTTTCTGTCTTGCTCTTCAAAGTGGGTGGACAATCTGAAGAATCTGGTGATGAAATACACTTAAAAAAGTAAAAGAAGAAAACTGCCTTTTCAGATGATATGTATATCAAAATATCCAGAAATGTTGGTGCACCCAGTTTTAAGTCCTACAGACAGGCCATTGTGTTAAGTCATTTGCTGCATGTAGAAGATACCCTAACTTATTCTGTGCGATGTTAGGGGCTTGCACTCATTTGACTGAAGTGGCTGCATCCCTCCACAGATGCCACATTCAACAAGCCATGTGTATGGCGTATAAAGCTCTAAGTATGACTGATGGTATAGAATTTGCTTTTGCAGCATGTGCTCCACTTGGGAATCTTCTACAACTTCAGAAAGGAGGTGATTCTGTTAGATGGATTCAGTGGGAAAGAAGAGTCATAATGAAGTATTGCATCTAATACCGCCAACCATCTTTTATAAATTCTGATAGATATCTTTTTGCTACCACATAATGACTTCATGCAGATATTTGAAAATTAGGCATGTGGTATTATGATAATCTTTGGAAGACATATACAGTTGCTCTGTTCTGTAAAGTGACCTACATTGTTAGTATTGAGAAACTTTCCATGGTGAAAGTTAGATGAATTTATGATTGCCTGCCCATTCCATGCCTGGGCAGTAATGGTAGTAATACAGAAGTAATGTTAAGGGATTTAAAGGCCCTACATTGCACACTTACCCTTTTTTTTTAGAAAACTAGTGCAAATTTCTGTTTGATGATTGCTAAGCAACTATGTTAAACATGAATTTAATTTATCTATAGAATGTCCAAGTTGTCATTTTCTAAGTGCTGACAAAGCATAATATGTTGGACTCAGTTAGTGTACATATAGTGTGGAAAACTGTCTATGGTTTAGTATTGAACGTTGTGCAGAAATAGATACACATGTTGGTAGATATGAAGGGAAGGTTACCAGCACAAAACCTGCTTTGTGTTGTATAGTGTTATATGGAAAAAGTGCTGCTAGATCATGTCATTGCTGTTGGGTATAATCTCTTTATCACTTACCAGCCAAAGGACATTACATAAGCTGGATTTATTGGGCATTCCAAGTACTAAATTAATTTATTGGCCAAGAGTATTAATGCAGATTTTTCTCCTGCAACATTTATTGCAAAAGTAGCTACAGTTACTAGGTTTCGGCATGCTCAGTCTCAAGTTTGTATTCATGTAGTTAGTTGCTGTGAATGTTTATTTTTTGTTGATACTGTTTTTTAAGAGTTGCTGAATGATCTTGACTCTGCTGTACATCGACAATTGCTAGCATTCATTCTTACATTTACATTTTATTCCATGTGCTAAATTTGCAAAACACAATTGAACGTATTAAAACAAAATAAAACAATTTTAGAAGTTGTACTCTTAAAACTTGTTGATCAGACTACAGGGAGTGCAGATGCTAAGGAAAATATCAGACAATTATTTCATGACTCAGTGTACAAAGATTAGTTTGACTACTGGACAAGAATAGAATAAAAGCCCCTGACATATGCCATCTGATAGCTTAGTAACATAAACAATGTGAAGATGGCCATCATGTTCCTGAGGAGAAAAAGAAAAGGAAAAACTAATATGACTTGAAGATATACTCCTTGTCTTCGACAAGAAAACCACAAGAACTGAAATAACAAGTTTCTTTTGTAAAGAACAAATGGTGCAGAAGGAGAATAACTTTAAAGCATCTGTAATAGCTGTAGGATTCAAAAAGTAATGGGGCAGATGTAAGTGCTGCAAAGACAGAATGTGCGCGCGTGTGTGTCTGTTTGTATGTGTGCGCAGGTGTCCTCCTCCCCCTCCCGTGAATGTCAAAAGCCATAAATGAGCTTGCAGACTAAACTGATTACATCACGAACCAAACTTCCAATAAGAGCCACACAAAACCAAATAAAATGAAAAAGTAGAATCCGGTCTGCAGCAAAAGAAAACCTTTTAATTAAAAGGTTTCTTTTGCTGCCAGACCGGATTCTACTTTTTCATTTTACTTTTTCATTAAACTGATTACATAATTATTTACCATGATCACCATGTACATTCTAACATTTTGTATTTGAATTAATTACTGAAAATGAAACTAATGTGATACAATAATATATTGTATTTCTGTGTTATAATTCTGATTTACATAAAAGGTAGATTCATCGTTTCACAGTGAAAATGAAGACAGACTTGTAGTATACTAAGTGCTTCTGACACTGACATTTAGAGATGCTTCTTTATTCTTATGTTTTCAAGTGTTTGCATGTGCCCACACAAGAAAAACACAGGCATGCATGTATATACACACGCATATATGTATTCACACAGAGTGTATATGTGTGTGTGTATATAGATATATATGTGTGTGTGTGTGTGTGTGTGTGTGTGTGTGTGTGTGTGTGTGTGTGTGTGTGTATGGATTCACTTCATAAGGCTAAAAACTCAAAAGCCTGAATCCCATAAGACTGAAAACAAATAGGATACATATACTAACTGAAGACAACACAAAACAGATTATATTCTACCATATATAAGCAGGGGGATAAGCCCCCCTGCACCACCCATGTGGGGGACTGCACCCCCCCCCCATACTTAGTGGAAACTGATATCGTTTGTCTTGTATGTGTTTTTGTGTGTCATTTTTTTTTTGTTCTGTATATTTTCAGTCTTATGGGATTCAGGCTTATGCAATTTCAGGCTTTTCGCCTTCCAGCTTATGCAATTCAGGCTTGTGATCATTCAGACTTCTGAAGTAAAACCGTGTATATATATATATATATATATATATATATATATATATATATATATATATAATCTATATATATATATATATATATATATATATATATATATATATATATATACACACACACACATACATATGTATGTGTGTGTGTGTGTGTGTAGACACTGCTGTACTGCCAATGGTATAATAAGAGGCTGCTGTTTCTGAGAAGGTGGTTAGCAAACAGAAAAACTCAGATCATATGTTCATTTACAATTATACAATGACCCCCCCCCCCATTAATATTCCAAAACGTGCACGTGGATTGGTTAGCATGCCCATTGTAAATCAGAATTATACTAATGGACAAAGGTCCAGTCGCCCGGACTTTTCCATTAATATGTTTTTTTTTTTTTCTTTTTGTGTGTGTTGGACAGCAGCCGGGAACAGAAGCACTCCGTTGCTGTTATCTTGCTATGTCAAATGAGTTTAACATAGTGAGATAGCTTAAAAAAAGCAACAGAGATCTTCCTTTCTCTGTTGCTTTTTTTAAAGCTGTCTTGCTATGTTAAACTCTTTTAACATAGCGAGACACATTTTAAAAAGCAATGGAGATCTTCCTTTCTCTGTTGTTTCCACACACACAGCTCTGATGTACTGCGTAACCCCATGCATGTGTAGCATATTAGAACTGCCGCAGAATACTGGACAGCTGTGGAAGGGCAGCAAGGAGGCATTATACAATGTCATGATTTAAGAAAAGTAAGTATTTTTTTTCTTAAATAATGTCATTATATAACAGCAATAACCGACTTCTGGGTGTGGATAATGCTGGATTTACCCATGGTTGTCTTTGTTTGGCCACTTGGGCTTCGCCCTTGTGACCAAACCACACCAACTATGGTAAATCCAGCATTATCCACACCCAGGCATGGGTTATTGCTTAAATAATCTATTATTATTATTGTTATTATTTATCCACTTAATAACAGAGAACTGAACTTTAACTGAAAGTTGTAGATTAATAATGTTAGATCATCTGCTACACATAGATGATCTAAGTTCTGTGCGACTGTGTGTGGTTTCTCCATGAGTTGTGCACAGTCTATTAATAAAAACATAAAATAATAACAGTTGCAATAATTTACTTTGGCAAACTCTTAGCATTAGCTGGTAAGCAAACAAGCTCCTTTTTGCCATACTGCAGTACAACACATTTTTTCAAATTGCTCTGAAATTGCTGTGTCCCGTTCAGTATAATTAAGCCAAGTCACATGTTTTCAAGTGGTTTAGAAATATAGACATAGCACAACCTCTTTTGCTTTGCTTTCTGAGAAAATGAGGAGAGTTATCTTCGCACTCCATACTGATTCTGAGATACGATTTTGTACTCTGCTAGTAATGTTTCATCTGTTGTTCACAACCTTTTAAGTATTTTGTCCAAAATGACCAATATGATTATTAGCCTACAAATTTCAACCTTTGAGTGGTTAACACTTTTTGGGATAAGCTATGATCTCACCCTTGTTATGTTATCAGATAGACTGCTTTCTGTAATGCTTGTAATGGTAGTACAGGAAGTACTTAGAATGAGTGTTTGATTTAACACTAGATCTATTTACAAAAGAGTTCAAAGAGAGCTGGGTCATTCATAGCATGACAGGTTAAGTGCACAACAGCCCTAGGAGATTGTATGAAACTAAGTACTGGCACTTTAGTTTATAAGATTAGGTACAAATACTGAGAGTTAAGATTTTTTTGTTGATGAAATATTGAGGGTCCTCAGCCTGGTTTGGTTGTTTACTGAGGTGCAATGCCAAAGGGTGCATTATATTCTAAATGGGTCTAATAATGGATGAATAAGGTAGAATTATAATTTCTTTGGATATTGATAAACCATCAAGAAGGATAAGTTGTTCGCAATTGAAGGTTTTTTTTTAATAACCACAGAAGGGTGCTGCGCAAAGAAGGGTCTGTTATTAAAGTATCTTCACAAGTCGCTGATGATTGCTCAGATTTAAATGGAATGTTTTCATTACGGTAGGCAGTAGTGAAGTTAGATTTACCAATTTATTTATTTATTGACATTTGATTACTGGGAAGGTTCATTTGACTCGGAGAGCATTTTTAGTGGTGACCTGGGAAGAAGAGCTCAAATGTATTAGAAAACATTTTCATAATAATAATTTTACAGTCTTTAAAAATAATATAAAAAATAAATACAGTTTAAATAGTTACAGCAAATTAGACATAAAATGAAAACTTTGGTTAAGAACAGTTATAAGTTATAGGACAATGATTTAATAGTTGGATAAACTCTACCCAGTTTATAGAGAAATTAAAGGTATGGTAGTATAATACAAATAGGAAGTGCAATAGAAAGTGATAGAAAAGCAGGCTTATGGTATATTTACAGAGAAAGCCATGGGAGAGAAGTAAGGAAGTGATTGAAGCAGGGAGAGTAAGGAGATGTACAGTATGAACAGGTATTTGCCTACATTTAAGGTTAGAGTTTATCCTGGTATTAAGTAAGAACAGAGACCGCTTTCGGCTAGGGAATCTTTCAGAATGGTTTTGAAGGATGAGAGAGGGGGAATTGATTAGATGGTTAGAGATAAGGAGTCCCAGGCCTTAGTAGCATGGTACGAGTACAGACAATGCCCAGCAGATTTGATAGGTTTGTGGACAAATGGGTTTGTGGTCATTGGATAATAACAACAGACTAGGAACATAGTTTTACAGATTGTTATTTAGTACTGAACAGGCAGATTCTAGATAATTTCATAGGTGGTAAGAAGCTGTGCATATGTTAGTCAATGGTGTTGTTCTAACCAATTTAGGCATTTTAGTGCTATACAGTGGTGGGTTCTGAATGGGGTATTTGGTGAAAATTTAGTAACTTTGTTATAGCCTTGTTCAAGTTTTGATTTTTGTGATGCCTTAAGGTTAGTAAGGATGGGAGAGCCATAAGGAAGTGTAGGGAGGAGATAAGTAGTGGCACATGTAGCTTTAGCTACATCATTGAGACATTTTTGGCTCTATAAAGCATCCATAGTTTTTGATGAGTTTTTCTTAAGCAATTTTGCGTATACGGGTCAAATTTAAGGTTATTATCCACTATCATACCTAATAATTTGCTATGAGAAGTGACTTCAATGGTTGTATATCAAGAGAGAAGACTTCAAATTTGGTTTCTTCATGGAAGAGGGATTACGGGAGGAGGAATTGTGAGTGTGGAATCATCTGCGTACTGTATTAGGGAGGCCTGTTGTATGGATGTGTGGAGTGTGTTGCTGACAATGTTAAAGGGGAGGGTACCAAGGATAGAGACTGGTGTTGTACCTATGGTGACTGGGAGGTATGGAGAGAGGGTGGAATGCCATTTTACTGACTAATACCTATTGGACGGGTAAATACCTTATTCTGAGGATAAGCTCATGATTACTAAATAACCCAAGGAATTTTCTGGTCTAGTCCTTGCTGCAGAATTTGAGGAAAAGGATAGGATTTGATAAACATTCTTTTTTGTAATCATCTGCAAATTTAATTAGCCATAGGCCACTGATAATGGTTTACTTGTCAGAAATGTTTCAATATAAAACCTTAAAAAATCCAAAGTGTCACTCTGCCGGCTCATTTTCCAGGACAATCCTTGATATAACTGGTGTGCCTTGGCATGAGCAGCTCCTTACCAAATATGTATGGGTTAAACGATATCTCTGACACAGACTGTGTGTGTGGTTTTAAGCCAAGTAACCATGTCTATAATTCGGTAATTTTACTGCAGAGAATGAAATCTGTGTGGGTCTTATTTCCTGCTTTTGTTTTATTGTGTTCATAAGCTGATTCCTAATGTACATATCAGGACTGCAGTCCTTTTAGATCCTTTTGCCAAGACTGCAACTGTCATCACTCCTTAGAGACCATGCTAATTGTTCTAACAACATATGGTAACAGACTTCCGCTACCTATATGTTCATGTATATGTGCTTGTGTATGAGTGTGCATGTATGCAAAATATAGATATAGATATACATATATATATATATATATATATATATATATATATATATATATATATAGGAGTACTGAATATTGTCAACACTACAGTTGGTCAACATGGTTAGTTGGCAAAATTTTGCCAACTAAGTAGGTGATCGACAGGCGTGTGAGATCACACCATTCTTGGGATTGGGGAATATGCTCTTTCCCTGATACTGGGTGATCTCGTAGTTAGTATATATAATTTCATGGGGTATAGGAGTTATAGGGGAACAAGCAACCCTTTATAAAACAATGTTTTTCTTTTGATTTTAAAGTTTAATTTTGCTTGGGCCAAGGATAATGCTCAGTGCATGCATTGTAGTGAGTTATTTGCATTGTCGTCATTTTGTTAGCTATGGTGTGATTATCAATGTTTGGGAGTTTCCATTTATTTCAGTTGTGTTACTAGTCTAGTCATGCTAAATTACTCTCTACAAGAGGAAGTGGTGATAAATACCCAAGCTTTGCTTTTAATATGGCATTCCATTTTAAACCCGCGCTATGGACCTCCTTTGATCAAGAGAGAGAGAAATCAGACGGGAGTTATTATAAAACTGAGTTTGGCGTTAGCTCAAAAGGTCACTAGTAAGGACAGCTGGTAATGTCTTGCTAGTCCTCAAACAAGCAGTGTATAATTTGTTCATGTACCACTGTTGTTGTCGACAGGAACACGAGTCACACTATAGCCCCATCAGAATAGATAGTCAAGAGCACAGAATGCATTATACTCATACACAGCACACAGGAATGTGTTGAGAACTACCTCAGACTGTTTGACTCCAAAATAATACAGATAAGAGACAACTTATAAGAGCTACAATAATAAAATCAGTATCAGACTGCTTGGTTCAAAAGTATTGCAAAAAAGGAGTACTTTTAGCTGTATAATGGCTACCTCTAAGAAGCAGATATGCAATAGAATATAATACAGGTTAAAGTAATCTGGTTCAAAATGACATTGCCTGACCAGTGGGAAAAGACAGTTTTTATTTATCACTTTAGATTAAGTTAAAACATTTCTTAAATTAGTTTTCTGTATCTAAAGGATAAGCCCACAATCATTAGCTGAGTGTGCTTAGACTCAAAGACCGTTTTAATTATTCAGTATTCAAAGTATTAAAAATGTTGCGCTGCGGTAAATTCAATTAATTATTTGTTTTAGTAAAACTGAACAGTTTTATGAATGGTGGCATTCCATATGCATCTAATCACATAACAGGCTATGTAATGGAAAACAACACAAAGCACAGAGTATAATAATGACATAAGTGCCACACATTGGTTTCTTCTGAATCTTCAATATACATCCTACACAGCTACAAAGATAGATTGATATATTGGGGGGGAGGGGTTCGACTTATATTTTGTGAAGAATGAAAATCTGTTCAGAAAAATACTGCTGTGCATGTATACATTACAAAAAAGTATCTTTTTATTAGAAACAGTGACTGTAAGTTGCAGAAACATGTCAAGTATATTAATGTGGTAGCCTTATGATACTGTGGTATATAAACTAAATCTCACCAGAGGAAGCCTTGTCTCTTTTGGTGTACATCTTTCCACAAGTGGTGAATTCTAAGATGAAGACACTGCATCTGTTTAATGTGCTCCTTTCAAAAGGGGGAGTGAGGGTATGTTTTAATCACTAAGGGGTCACTCTTATAAGCCTTCCAGAGAAAATCTCTGACAGGATGCTGTAAAGATTGTGCCTAAATTTTGAGCATCTGTTTCATGGAGGAGAATCAGCTGTGGAGATTTTCGCAACATGTCCAGATTTGTTTATCAAGTTTTTCATCTATTTCTCATAAAATTTATAATTTTCTGGCATATCATTGAGGAACAAAGTCACTAAATAATGACATACATTTGAGTTTCTGACTTCATATCCATCAGAAAATGCATGCTAATGCAAATCCTATTATTTCAACAACCTTCTAACCCTGTAAGAGTAGCATTTATAATGTGTGCCAGATTTTGAGCCTTTGCCCTTCCTATTATTTTTAGCTTTGTCATGACATTACCCCTTAGAGATTGAGAGATATGAGAACAACACAGATTTCTTCATGTTTATAAAACATTGGAATTGGATCCTTGTGTATTTTACAGGTAGCTCATAAGGAGATAATGCCCTGACTCTGACCGAGGTAACCCAAGTTTATCTAGTGACCAAAGAGCAGGATAAGCCAACTAGGGAGTGTAGCTGTGATTGGCTGATACTGTCATTCCTGTCTTGTGGGTATGGATGCAACAACATTAACACCTTTATGAAGGCTCAGTCACTGTGTACATTCCAGTAGAATTTGAGCCATGGGATCTGCATGCATCCAAGCAAGATATTACATCCATGCATTCAAGATGGATGAAGGGGTCCTCCAGTGGAGTAGCTTGTCTAGTCTAATGCTACTGATCTTCATTAATAAGATTTTGAGACAGGCTTGTAAAGTACTCATTTCAGTGACATGGAATGCAACTCTGTTGTTGGCAGATGAAGTATGTTTCATATGAAATGACTGTGATCTCTAGCATGCACTGTAAAGGCAATCTGAGGAGCATGAAGTGGATGAAAATGATCATGTTCAAATCAAATGTCATAGTGCCCTTCTCTCTGCAAGATATCCTGGGGACTTTCTCAGAAAGTGAAGGGTAGATTATGGCATGTATGCAGTGGCATCAGGGCAACAGGTACTGTGCTGGAGTGTAATAACGTAGCAAAACGTAAAACAAGGGATGAAGCTAAAAATGTGCTTTCAGTCTTTGCTCCCATTCTCAGGTATGATCATAAGCTTCTAGTAGTGACTTGAAATAATACAATTGTGGATACAATGACAACAATGAGAACAAAATTCATTTTCAGAGGTACCTGTTCATATCTTGCTTGACAGATACAGGAACTCAGCAATCCAGGAGGATACTGGAAACAACCATTGCTTTTCTAGAATGAGAAAAGATGGGTTGGTTTAGGCAACCAGAAAGAATGTCCCTGAGTGTCTACCATGCAATATGTCACAGCCACAGCAACTGGGAAGATACCTACATGAAAACCCAGGACATACTTGAGGGATTTTATCTCTCAGCTTGCCTGGAAATTCCATAAAGTGACTTAGAGGCTCTTTCTGAAGACAGGAACATCTTGTCTAAGCAGTTTGAATAACAAAATCACTCATCAGTACAAGCAGTTTAGGAAACAGATTTGATGGATGAATAAGGAAAGGCAATGGATGAGAGTGAGTTGCAAATGCCAGCTCATCCATCCTGAATGAGGGCAGCAACTTAGCTCCCTGCCTTGGCAACATCTGCAGGAGAGCAGTTGTAGCATGGTCCAATGAGAGTTTTTGAGCCTATGCTGTAGCACTGTATCACTGGTGAAGGGTTGTCATATATATATATATATATATATATATATATATATATATATATATATATACCTTCTGCAAACAGCAATTGTAGACCACACAAGCTATTATGGGGGCGAGGTTTAGTGGGATAGGGGATCTGAATATCTAATATCTGACTGAGGAGTCCAACTGCCAGTTCACTTTGCTCATGCCCTAGAGATAAAAACAGGGCTTTGGTCTCTCACCTTTTGGGAATGAGTGGGTTAATTGAGAAGAAAAAAGACTAGATGGTCAGCAAGGGGATTAGAAACAAAATTAATGCATAGATGGGTGTTCCTTTAAATACAGTATACCCCTAACTCCAATGCTGGCAAAACAAATGTTGCATACCAATATTTCATAGAGAGTACTCACTCTGCTATTTAAAACTCTTCCATGGTGTTGCACCGTGCATAATGATAGATCAAGAAGGTTTTTAAAATAATCGCATTGCTCTATGCAGTTTAATGGTTTGTTTATTAATTTAGTAGACGGGCATAATTTATCTGTTGAGTGTGTGATGACTTTATACCCACGCATGTTAAACACACACACACACACACACTCACACACACACACACACACACATAAGTGTAAGATATATAATGCATACTATGGTGGGATTCAACATGTGACATTTCATAAGTGATGTGATGTAGATAATTTTGTAAGCAGGAAGGGTAGGATGCGCTAAAATGATGTCTCGTAAACAATGTTGTAAATATTGATGCTCAGAAAATGCATTGTTTTTAAGCAGGTGCATACCTGTTTTGGGTAGAATGTTTCATTTAAAACATGCTGGTAGCAACCAATTACTTAGTGTAATAAATAAAAAGAAAGGTATGACCCTGAAAATCAGAGGCACTGGCCTACCACTGTAGAAAGGGTTTTGTGCCGGGGACAGTGGTTCTTGGAAGTGTGTTATGGAAGAGAAGAGCAGTCTGAGACATTCTTCAGATATTTCTATGAAGAATCCAACTAGAAGGAAGTTGCATGAATTTATTTTGGAACTAAGCCTAAAATTGTAAGAAAGCCTTCACAGTCTGTGTGCTACTTTTGTTTCATGTACTGAAGGGGAGTTTTCATTACTAAACTGGTATCTTTCCCTCAGTTTTAAAAGAAAACATTATTTTTGGACAAAGTGTCTTTGCTGCATTGATGCAATACCACATGGGGATAATGCTGGCAAAACTGGCTATTGAGAGCACTATCATGGTGTCACCTAGGAGTTCTTTTATGTGTGTGGAGTATCACCCACCTAAAATCTACATTTTCTGTACTGTCCCTCAGTAACACCCTCATTAATGTTGAACCTAGTACAAAGCTAATGATAGATGACCAACTCAAGTTTGATCTACATGTAAAGAATTGCATCAAAAAGACACACCAAAAACTTGGCCTTCTTTATCAAAACAAAAAGTTTCTAACTAACAAAGCAAACATAATCCTCTCTCATGCATACCTCTTACTTAGCCTTCTATATAGCTGCCAAATTCTTACTAATCTTAACTCCACACTATTTACTAAACTAAAGTCTACCTATAACAAGGTTGCCAGATTCACTGCTCACCAAATTTATAAATCGCATCATTGTCTTTCACCAAGATACCTAATCTGGCTGGAATTGCCTCGCCAGTTTTTACTCTCTCAACTACAAATAATTCACTATATACTATACCTGAAGTCCTTCTGCCCTAGCCCATCTCACCTCATCTCTTAATATTCCCCACTAGGTCCCTACATAGCTCTGTTCTTAACCTACTACAAATATACAAACCTAAGAATAAAATCGGCTGCAACCTCTACAGCTACAATCCTAGCATATCATGGAACAAATTACCGCTAGAAATCAGGTCCCTCAAACATCCTAATCAATTCCAAACTGCCACTAGAGAGTACCTCCAAACTCACTAGTCCCTCCCACTGCACTAATCCTCCCTGATCTAGCCCATTAATTCATATGTATTCACCAAAACTTCAAACTTTTTTAGCTCGTAAACCTTTTCAAAGTATCATTCTTCTTCTCCATCTCTTATCTCCATTTCTAATGTCACATATCTCATGAAATAACTACACACACAATGAACTCTCTTCACTGTTTATTGAAAATGTTTGTATCGAATAATTTCTCTTACATATGCTTTTTATGTTTTTTTTTTTCAATTATTATTTTTTCTGATAAAATGTATTTCATTGTATGTAACCCACGGACACTTTTAGCACTAAAATTGTAAACCTGTGGAGCTTTTCTCCCCAGGCTGTTGCTGAAAAAAGGCTACTTAGCTCAGTTGGACTAACCCGATCAACAAATGTAAAATAAAATAATAAATACAAATAAATAAATATGTCTATGTTGTGTCAAAAAGGTAACATAATAACTGGTGCAAACTATTGTTGCTGCAGCAGAGGTGGCCGTAGTGCTGGACAAGTGCATGGCCATACTGAAGACTTTTGGACCATTTAATCAACTAACCAAAGAGAATTACCATATGGCGTACCTATTCCCATTCAAAGATATGCCCACCAGGAGGAGTGGGACCAGAGCAACTGTAATAGTATCACCTCACACAACTAACTAGCAAATTACTAAACAACCTTCTAGACATGGAAGGGGTTGAATACTATGATTATAAGGCTAAAAACTCACTGCTAACTAGAGCTGGTTTTACCTCTGAGACACAATTTCAAGTGCCTCACAGCTTCACATTTCGCTTAATTGTGTAATGAAGCATTGTTTAAAACTGAACAAATTAAACCTATGGCAAAGATGACATCAAATTCTGTTACCCTAAGGAGAATATCAAAGGGAGGCATACTCTGTTTTAAATGCCAGAAAAGAGGTCACACAGATAAATTTGGTGCTATTACTAACTCCGTTCTACATATGAAAGCTGTAACAAGTGAAAAACATGAAACTGGTGATACTGAACCTACAGAATGCAATAAATTATTTGCTAGGATAATTGGATAGACATACTTCATTTGAGCTATTACAAAATTAATTAACTGCAATGTCTTAATGGATGGTAAATATAGAAAAAAAACTATTAGACTCAGGTTTTATGATTATGCTTATAAAGGAGAAATGCAAAGATTAAAAGAATACTCTAAGGAAGCAGTTGAAGTAGTTTGTATTGATGGAGACTAGAGACACTATCCAATTGGTCAAGTTTAATACAAACTGTGTTTCAGAAAATAACTCATGTTTCTGTAGTCCCGAGTTTAAGACATAAGAAAATACGAAAAGGCTTTACCAGCTTTTGATTTTTGTGAAGGCAATGACAAGGTGATTATTTTGACAAAGCAAATTATTAGCTTAGGGAAGAAAACCAGAAAGTGAATAAGCCTACAGATTCACCTCTGCTTTGTGTAGAAAGTCTTGTCTGGGTAATTACCAGACACAGCAGTGAAAGTGTAAGAATTCAACAAAGGTCAGAAAACAGTTTTAAAAAGCCTTAAAGTATATAAATGTTGCTAAGGATACAGAGAGCAAAAATTCCTACATAACTTAAAATTGAAAGATATGGCAAAGCAGCCTGCTAAAGAAAGTCATTGGAATAAATGGAGTTATACAGTAAAATACTCCCACATGACTCTGCTATAATGGCATAGAAGTATCACTGCAGCTTGAAAGTGTTGCAGAGCAGAGTGAAGAAATTAGCAGAAATGAAGAGAAAGAACCATCCTCTTCTAAGGGTTAGGAAGTTTGGCAATGTATAAGCTGAGTACAGTTCTAAACTTTCTGTCAAGGTAAAACAGAAAGCCACATAAATTACATACTCTAGGTAACAAGAGTGTTGAGATAGAGAAACTTAGTGATAAGAAAGACTACTTTTGTGTTATTAAAGAGGAACTGGCAACATGCTGGAGGGATTGATATTACCACTTCCTCTTTGAAAATACTAAAATAGTCTTTCTTATCACTAATTTTCTCTGTCTCAACACCTGTGTTACACAAACAAATGACTGGTGCCAAAGCCACAGATTAAAACTCAATGTGAAGAAATGCACTGCAGTGCATATAAACAGAAAGAGAGCAACACAGAGTCAAGAAAATGAAAGTGCGATGATTACTCATACAACATCAAGCATTAACCATAGATGTAAATACATAGCTGGGACTGTTCAAATCAAATGTAAAATTATTAGAGATTAAAACACAAACCACAAACACATAAAGCATGCACAAAAAAACTACATTCACATTAACAATATACCTGCTCATCTTCTTTCACTTGACTTTATCTATCTCTTGACTAGGTAAGTCCACTGGACAAAATGCACCATTTAGGGGTGACCCAGGAACATCTTCTGATTAAGTGATTTGCTCAGAGTCACTCAGTAGTCAGATAAAGGTGGAAGAAATGAAATTATATCTCATGTGCATAAGAAGTAGCTCTTTATAGGTTCACAGGTTTATATTAGGCTAACAACCACCAAGGTCTTTACAAGCCTAGCTGTGCAACCCAACCCAGTTTGTCCCCAAGTTCCTTGCACACCTATATGGTGGGGTATGTTAGTAAAGAGGTAGCTTAAGCTTAAGTGCTAGGGAGTATGTTAGTTGAGGATTAATTTGCATACTGTTGACCTCTGTCCATCAGGACATGGGGGTCAGACTGTGGGTGAAGTTCAAATTTCCCATTCAATGATTAAGGGTTTTTTTGAACAGGGTTAGGGATGAACTCTGCTTCACATAGATGGGGAGCCTATTCCATTGTGCAGGGATCCTTTGAGACACATATCAATCCCTCCAGCATGTTCTGTTTATGTCACAGGCAAAGTTCAGGTCCTTGAATCCAATGTTTTTGGTGCTGTTTGTCTTGCAGATGTGCAAGGGGTCAATCAGAGCTGCATCAATGGATGCCTTATATGCTAAGCATAGATCATCTCTCAGTAACCTGTAGGAGACTGAGTACAGGGATAGGGGCTTAAGGAGATATCCCTGGATTCTCCTGGTGAGGAATCTTTGTGGGCATTCCAACTGCTCCATGTACCTGGTAAGGCACATGCCAAAGTAGGCACTGAACAAAATAATGGGTGAGTAGAGTAGTACTATAACTTCCTCGGACCTGAATGCCATGCCCTTATTTATGAGTTGTGCGACACAGAATTATTGTCTTACTATCTTGGCTACATAATGGTCGAAAACCAGATTACTGTCTACATGTGTTACCAGATCCCTAGCTACTGGATCATTTCTTAGGGTTTTTTTATCAATGAAGTAATTAGCTTGGGTAGACAATTTCCCAAAGGGCACTGCAGTGCATTTCTTCACATTGAATTGTAATCTGTGGCTTTGACACCAATTACTTGTTTGTGTTAGACCCTCAAGTAGGATGTTACTATCATGGGAGAATCTATGATAGCTCCTAATTTATAGTCATCTGTAAATTTGGTGAGCCAGATGCCTTTGACATTAGCCTTTACTTCTAATAAGTAGATGCCAAACAGGAGTTGGCCCAACATGGAGCTCTGGGGTATTACTCTGATGAACGATCTCCTGATGGAGGAGGTCTCACTGATCATGACTTCTTGGGTCCTGTCTGTGAGCCAGTCAGCAAGCCACTGTGTTATGCAAGAATGCATGCCTAGTTCGGGGAATTTGTCAACAATACCCGAGTAGAATGTTGTATCAAACACACTGGCTAGGTCAAGGTAGGCAGTATGCACCATTTTCTCCTCATGTATAGCCTTGTAGATGCTTTCCAAAAAAAGTCTGCAAGGCTGAGTAAGCAAGATGTTCCCTTAAAGCCAAACAGGGATGGGTCCAGTATCTGTAGATTGCCAGTGTCTTTATTGATAAATTCTGTGATAATTCTTTGCACAGCTTTACATATCAGACTTGCCAGATTAATGGGTCTGTAGTTCCCAGGGTCAGTTAATGGTCCACTCATATGAAGAGGAATGACCATTGTGGCCCTGTGTTCATCTGGCATGTAACCTGTTTTGAGGCAGTAGTTAAAGAGTGTTTCAAGTGGCCCTGCCAGGTCATGTTTTAGACTATTACAAAGCAACTGGAGATACTGTTAATGCCTACTGAAGCAGTGATTTTGGCCTTAGTGAGGACCACCAGGACCTGCTCCCTGTTTATATTTTGGGGGAATATATTAGAAGGTATTTCACCAGGGGGAGTGGAGATGAATTGAGAGCAAAATGTATCAGTCAGTAAATTAGTTATGTCACCTTGGTCAGTGAAAGTTGGGCCATTAACCATCATTTCTACACACAGTTGAGTGCTATCTTTAAGGTTCCTGACATGGGTGATAAATCCCTTGTGATTGCCTTTAGACTGGGAGGCTATACTGACATCATAATTGGACTTTATTAGGCCCCTTAGTTTCTTGTTTAGTTGAATCAGAGAGCTCTAGACAGCTGCTCTTTCTGATTTTGGCCATGACTTTTTTTCTTTTGTTATATCCCCTGTTAAGATTAGGATTCCACCAATGGGGTTTGCTTTTGGTGTTAAATGTGGTTTTGCTTCTGGTAAGTACAGAAGTCTCAGTGCAACCATTTATATGTTTGCACAGTTTTTATGTGAATAATTCTGCATAGGTAACTGTGTTTCTGGGTTTGGGGGAGACATGAATTTTGACAAACTGTCAATTAATAGGAGTTAGTTTCCTTTAGACTAGTTCCTAACTGTTAGAGGTTTAGTCGGGTTTTCTGAGCTGATTTTTATTTCGAGGGTGGTGGCTTTGTGGACTGACTTCACCAATGAGAATGTGACATGTCAGTTGGTGATGGGGATTGGGGTTGCAGTGTTCTTCCATGTTGATGAGTGCAAGGTCCAATATGTTTTATCCCCTGGCTGGAGTGCACACTATCTGGTCTAAGGTGTTTGTGTTGATAAAGTCCATAAAAAATTGTGTTTGTGAGTTGGAGACAGTGCATGTTTCCTAGTCTATAGAGAGGTAGTTAAATCTCCAATGAAAGTACAGTTTTGTACCTACCATAAATGTAGATGTTCGAAGATCCACATTGCTGCAGTCCTAACACTTGGGTAGTCCGCTGTCCTCGGTCGGCCCGAATATCAAAGTATTAGGCTGACGTCGGTCAAGGTGCTTAAGACTGACATCAGGACGTCAGGGTACAAATGCGCATGACCGACGTCATATCCTCAGTCTTTTCTTGCCCCAGATGTCAGAAGACCCTAAAAAGAAAGGTCAAAACCAAAAGACAGCAAAAAACAACCAACCACCCTTGCACTAATCATATGTACAATATATACAATATCCACAATATTCACAACCCAAACCACACAACCGCCTCTAACTACAGAGGGGAAGGAGGGAGGGTAAATTGGACTGCAGCAATGTGGATCTTCGAACATCTACATTTATGGTAGGTACAAAACTGTACTATGTTCTTCATCTCACATTGCTGCAGTCCTAACACTTGGGTAGAATCCCAAAGCAGAGGTAAGGGAGGATGGCAAAACTATAAAGCAGTAGGAGCTGCCAAAATGCCCTGTAAAATTGCAGTGGCAAAACCAGCCCTAGATTTAGAGTAAAGTGGAAGGTGGTAATGCTTAGAGAAAGTATGCACTGAACTCCAAGTAGCTGCCTCCAAAATATCTTTAGTTGCCACCCCTTAAAAGCTGTAGAAGTGGCAGTAGCCCTAGTGGAATGAGGCCTAATCCCAGCTGGAATCTCCTTACCATGATGGGAATAACAGAAAGCAATACAAAACCCAATCCACTTAGAAATAGTTTGTTTTGACACAGGCTTGCCCTGAGAACCCAAAGCAAATTAAACAAATAACTGCTGAGACTGCCTGAACCCTTTAGTTCTGCTCAAATAATATCGCAACTGCCTGTGTATATCCAAAGTGTGCAAAATCTTTTCCCTTTATTTTGGGGGTTTGCATAAAAAGTAGGCAAATGAATAGTTTGGTTTAAAGCCACACTAGAAACCACTTTAGGCATAAAGGAAGGATTAGTACGTAAAGATACCCTATCCTTATGGAAAATTAAGAAAGGCTCAACCGCCATAAGGGCCTGTAATTCAGAAACCCTTCTCGCAGAGGTAATGGCCAACAAAAAAGCAGTCTTCCATGATAAATATTTCAACTCAGCAGTAGCTGCAGGCTCAAAAGGTTGTAGAGTGAGCTTCTCCAACACAAAATTGAGATCCCAAGCAGGAGTAGGAGCTCTACGTGGGGGTCTTATATTCTTTGCCCCTCTAAGGAATTGCTTAAACAAAGGATGAGAAAACAATGGTGGGTCACAGTCATAGTGAGCAGAAATTGCTGCAGCATGAACCTTAATAGAAGAGAAGGACAAACCTTTGTCCAGTAACTCAGCAAGATATTGAAGAGCCACACTTAAATTAGGCTTAGAAACATCAAATTCCTTTGCTGCACTCCAAAATAAAAATCTCTTCCATTTATCTGCGTACACTTTCCTTGTACTAGGCCTTCTGGCCTCCAAAATAACATTCAAAACTTGCTGTGGAAGCTGAGACCCTCCAGGGTTTAAAACAGAATATGCCAGGCTGTTAGGTGAAGAGAGTGAAGTTTGACATTGAGTAAATGACTGTTCTCCTGAGACAGCAGGTGTGGAATCGAAGGTAAAGGCCATGGAGGCTCCCATACCAGACTTCTCAGTAATGGGTACCAGTGCTGTCGAGGCCAATCTGGAGCTATTAAAATCATCTTTGGCTTGTCCTGTCTGACCTTTAGGAGTACCTTTGGGAGGAGAGGCAGAGGTGGAAAGGCATACACATGAAGATTGCTCCAATTGAAAGAAAGAGCATCCACTTTCCAAGCTGTGGGATGAAACCTTTTGTGCAAAACTTTGGCAGCTGGTAGTTTAGTGGAGAAGCGAACAGATCTATGTCTGGAGTTCCCCATAACACTGTCAATTTCTGAAATACATGAGGATCCAATTTCCACTCGTGGGGATCCATAATTCGTCTGCTCAACACATCTGCTAAGGAGTTCTGTGCTCCCGGCAGAAACCTTGCCTGAAGATTTAGCTGTAAACTGAGAGCAGTCTCCCACAAAATCATTGCTTGTCTGCATAGAGGATAAGAATGTGTTCCCCCTTGCTTGTTGATGTACCACATGACAGTTGTGTTGTCTGTTAGAACCAACACCTGTCCTGGAAGAAGTAAATCCTTGAAAGCTATTAATGCAAACTGGACTGCTAACATCTCCTTCAAGTTGATATGCAGATGTTGAAGTCTGGCAGGCCACGTGTCTTGTACCCACTTTCCATTTAGATGAGCTCCCCAAGCTTTGTCTGAGGCATCTGTCATTAGAATCTGACTCGCCTCTGGCCGGGTCACAGAGAGTCCCTTGTTTAGGTGACATTCCTGAGCCCACCACAAAAATTCCTTTTGAATGCAAGGTATTATCTGAATGACAGTGTCCATATCTTGGCAGTGCTGTGTCCATACATTTTGAGATACCATTGTAGCTTCCTCATATGCAGTTTGGCATTGGGAAGCACCAGAATACAAGATGCCATGAACCCCAAGGCTTGAAGGACTGTCCTTGCAGTCAGCCTGGACTGATGAGACAATTGATGGAAGTAAAGAGAAAGATTCTTTTGTTTGTCCGGGGTCAAAAGGCCATCTGGGATGCTGTATTCAGTCTCACACCCAGAAAGCACATGTCCTGAGAGGGTACTAGACTGGACTTTATTTCGTTCACAGAATACCCCAGGCATCTTAGCACTGCTATCACATATTGTAAATGATGAAGAAGTTCGTCCCTTCCTTGGGCCAGAATCAGGCAATCGTCCAAATAAGGATAGATCTGTATTCCTCTTAGCCTGAAGAAAGCTATCACTGGAGCCAGAACCTTCGTGAACACTCTGGGTGCAGTAGATAAGCCAAAGGGCAAAGCAGAGAACTGATAATGAGAAGTCCCAGCCCGAAAACGCAGATACTTCCTGCAACTTAGCCTGATAGGAACATGAAGGTAAGCCTCCTTGAGATCCAGAGTCACCATCCAGTGATCTTTGCCCAGCAGAGGTAAAAGCTGTTGTAACGTCAACATTTTGAACTTGGGAATGTCCAGATAAGTGTTGAGGATAGATAAATCCAAAATTGGTCTCCACGTGTTCCCCTTCTTTGGTACTAGGAACAGGCGAGAATAAAATCCTAGGCCCACTTCTGGCAGAGGGACCGGTTGTATTGCCCCTATTTGAAGCAGCAGAGAAATTTGTTTGTGAGCCTCTAGTCTTTGCTGAGGAGGAACGTCCGGCATGCCTTTGAAAGGAGGCAAGGTATGGAAATAAAACTTGTAACCTTGGTGTATGATATCCAATACCCATCTGTCTTGGGTAATCAAACTCCAATTTTCCTTGAAGAGTGCCAACCTTCCTCCCAAAGGTGCTGCCAGGCAAGAAGGATCTGGCAGCTGAAAAGGTAGGTCATTGGGCCTGTTTACGAAAGGACTGGCCCCTGCCCTCACCCGAAGATTGTGCAGGTGAACTCCCCGTTCTAGGTCTGAAGGAGCTGTGAGCTCTGCCCCTACCATGTCTAGATCTACCCCTAGACTGTGAATCATAAGAAGGGTACGTCCACCCCTTAGCAGGCCAATTCCTACTAAACTTTGGAGGCTGAACTTGCAAAAAATCTTTCACAGCCTGCATAGACTTAGCCTTGTCTTCCATTTTCTTCAAGACTGACTCCACAGGTGAACCAAACAACACATCAGACTGTAAAGGAGCATCCAAAATCCTTGTCTTAACATGGTCAGATAAATTCTGATCCCTCAGCCAGGCGTGCCTGCGAAGAACTGACCCAGTGGCAGCCACCCTAGACGAGGCCTGTACAGCATCAAAACCACATTGTAAAGAATGCTTACCCACCTGTTCAGAGACATGTACCAAATCTTGTAATTCTTTACACTCAATGCCTTCCGCCAGAGCATCTACCTTAGACTTCAATTGAGAAAGAAGATAGTTCTGATATTTCAACATGTGAAACTGGCAATTCAAAGCCCTCATAGCTAAGGTGGAAGAAGTATAGACTTTCTTTCCCCATCTATCCAAAGCTCTGGCCTCTTTATCAGGAGGAACCGGATTTTTTACAACAGAGGCCTTGACACCCTTAGGTCCCTGACTAACAGTTTCTGGGTCCACCCTAGGACTCTTATAAAGATATTTATGAGCCTCAGGCACCCTGTAATACCTATCCGGTTTAACAGGAGCAGGAGGCAAAGAATCAGGATTAAGAGAAGCCTCTGCAAACACATCTTCCACCACATCCAGAACAGGTGGTATAGCCAAAGGCCTATGCTGGGGTAAAAGCAAAAATTCCCTAAGCCTTTTCCTGGAATCAGAGAAGTCCTGACCTTCCCACTTAAAATGTTCCCTCATGGAATGAAGAGTCTCTGAAAAAGAAAAATCCTCAGGAGGAGAAGCAGAAGGAGTAGAATCATCTACATCAGAATCAGAATAAGGAGAATACTCCTGCAAGTCTTCAGCCGAAGACTCTGAAACATCCGAAGCCTGCTCAAAACTCCCCAACTCTGGTTCCACCCTAGGCCTCTTATCAGGAGGGGGCAAAGAACCTCTAATCAAAGTAATTAAATCTTCTGCCATTTTAAGCATGTGCTTCTTGGGCACAGATCCTGATGAACTAGGAGTGACACCAACAGAAGCTAAACCTGGCCTGCCTCTGGGAGAAGCCTTGGAAACAGAAGGAGAGGGCCTAACCACCCTAGGAAGAGAGGGGAGTACAGTAACCTGAGAAGCCCCTTCAGCCTGACCTGCCTCCTGAGAGGCCACATCCTGCAATATTAAAGTCTCCCCCTGGGGCTCCAGAGAAGCCTCCGGCGGAACCACCTATTCCACTGACGCCTCTAAAGAACCGGCGTCCGGTACGGACGACTCTTCTTGCCTGGGTTTAGCTGCTTTGTCTTTGCGCTTCTTCGAAGAAGCGGGCGTCGGAGCATCCGACGGCATATTATAATTGCACCGCTTCCCGAAGACCAACCTGGCACAATCTAACCTTCGCTTAATAGTGCGCTTATTGAACCTAGCACAAAAGCGACACCCAACAACGTCGTGCTCAGGCCCCAAACAAGGAATACACAAAGTATGATAGTCCCTATGAGGTATCTGTTTCCCACAAGAAATACAGTTATTTACTTTTTCTGACATCCGGTAAACCACTGAGGCAAGAAAAAACTAAAATATTCCCCAACGGGGTACTTAGCCAACTTTGACTCGGTCTGAAACTCCGAATTCGAAAAATTTCAGAACGCCGAACGGCACTTGCAACGCTGCTTCTGCATCGGACCATGTGGCAAAAAAGACTGAGGATATGACGTCGGTCATGTGCATTTGTACCCTGACGTCCTGATGTCAGTCTTAAGCGCCTTGACCGACGTCAGCCTAATACTTTGATATTCGGGCCGACCGAGGACAGCGGACTACCCAAGTGTTAGGACTGCAGCAATGTGAGATGAAGAACATCAGGGTATTTGGTTGGATAATGAGCAGCTCCAGTAGGTCCAGGTAAGAGTTGTGAGCTTTGTGGGTCATAGAGAGTGACCTGTAGCTAGGACATTGTAAGGTACCTTGTCTATGGAGACATGGATAAACTCCAGGGCATTATCCTGTTTAACCAACCCAAAGTTATATTTGTGGCTAATGTAGATCAAGACAGCTCTGCTTTTTTCCCCTGTCTGTGCTGCTGTTGGTCTAAAAATGTAGAAAGCACTTTAGCCTTCCAGTGCTGGAGCACTTTTGCAGCTTTAAAATAATTCACAGTGACAGCACGGATGTCTACATTTTCCAGAATGAGGAGAGCTTGTAGGGTGTGGGGTTTCTTTTTTAGGCTCTGGGAATTGAGTGGTAACACCTTAAGGTTGCTTTGATTCTTTTTTTTTTTTTTTGCTGTGATGGTAGTTTTGTTATTCTGACATTGCCAGAAAAAGCTTGAGGGGAGGGAAATAAAGTTTTAGCCAATATCTGAATGCCAAGAGGGAACAGGTGCAGACAATCCTTGGCAAAGCAACACTGTCTGCTAACCACGTCCTCACATACTGACAGATACTGGATTCCCCTATAGTGACACCAGCATCAAGTAGAAACATACTCTGCTAATTATATAAGATCTGTATTCCCTCCGTATGCAAACAGGTGAGCTCCAGAGTCTAAGATTAAAACTATTCCAAAATAAAACGTTAGGTCAGTCCCAATTTCTTATCTCCACTCATCCTTAAAGAGCATGCTAGCAAAATTTGTTAATAGACAAACAGCTACTAATTGTTTTTTGAGCTTTCCCAAACTTCAGGTGTAGCCCACCTCCCACCCCCATTCCCACCCTCCCCATATAATTTCCTTTATACTTAACCATTAACACACACTCTGCACCCCACTTCCCCTTCCTGTTCTCCACACAAACCATAACTAACTCACATCCTCTCCCACACTACACTTGCAAACTATTACTTCTCCTTCCACTGCCCACATTACTCCTACCCCCTAGTCAAACATCACAAGCAACACACTCTCACATACCTACCTGCAAAATAAATCTACTAACTCCTCAATCACCAATTTCAGTACTCTAGCACTCAATACTCTTACTAATCATGCCTTTCTCTACTACCATTTTTGTACTACCTCCATTACTCCTCCTTCACACTCTCACCTCACTTAATATCCAGTTATCTCCTGTTCTCAAAGTTCCTACAATACCTCATACTAGGGATACCTCATCTCCTTATCATTCATCTGCTATTTTTGCTTCTATCTTTTCTAATGAAACTCTTCTTCCTAAAATCAAAATTCCCCCCACCTACACCACATTACCTAAAAATAAAACAAAATATTTTACCTTTAACTTATACAAACATAACTGACACTACTACCCTAATGTTCTTCTACTTGCAGAAGATATTCATCCCAATCCAGGTCCCACTCAGCACAACTCCCCCAATAACTATAGTCCCACTAACCTATACACCTTTGCCCCACAAACAAACAAATCTCCTTTTACTTAATAAACACTAGAAGTATCTTAAACATGGTTAGTGAACTTCATGCTTGGATCTCAAGCCACACCCCTGATGTCATCCCCCTAACAGAAACTTGGTTAAACCCCCAACACAATAACAAAGACTTTCTCCCACCCCAGTGCCAACTCATCGACCTTTAATAATAGTTCAAAAACCTCTCTATCAAATTCCACTATACTCTCATCAAATTCTTTTTCCCTCAAACATGTACCCACTAGCTACATCAAATCCCACCTTGCTCAGCTTCTACGACAACATTCCTTCCCTTTTCCTTCAGTTAGCTGCCGACTCTCTTGCTCTCCCTGTATCTATCTTAATCAGCTGATTATTTCAAAGTCCAAAGTCCCTTCCATATGGAAAGAATTCTTCACTCTACCAATACAAAAAGGTTGTAACTCTCAGACATCACTAATTTTAGACCAATTGCCATCCTCTCTCCTCTCTCTAAAGTTCTAGAAAAATGCATACATAAGCAAGTTATGCACTACCTACTCTCTGAAAATCTGCTCACACCTACTTTAGTCAAGGCAAAGTACTACTACTGCCCTACTGTCATTCCTTAATACTATATCCCTTGCCAGAGATAACAACAAACTTGTCTCCTGCCTATTCTTAGAGCTCTCTAAAGCTTTCAGCACCATCTCTCTCCCTCTCCTTCTGCACAAACTAACCAATTGTAACTTCTCCCCTGCTACTGTTGCATGGTTTTCCAGCTACCTCACAAACAGATTTCAAGCAGTGAAGTGGCAATCTGCACTCTCCCCTCCTCTCCAAATTAAAATGGATGTCCCTCAGGATTCCATCCTTGGTCCACTACTTTTCAACATCTTCACTAATCTTCTTTATTCTTCCTGTCCTCAGTCATCACTGATTCAATACACTGATGACTCTACTGTCATTACTATTGCTGACTCTCCCTCTGAACTGTACAACACAGACTTGCTTTAACTCAGTAGAAAACTGGCTCTCTGACAACCAGCTTATCCTTAACCAAAAAATACTAAGCTACTGCTTTTTCTTCTTAAAAACTACAACCACATTAAATCCAATTTCAGAATCCTGTCCCTCACTAACACACACATCAAGGTGGAAACTAGCACTAAACTCCTTGGTGTCATCATCGACGACCAACTTAAATTCTATCTACACATTAACAACTGTATTAAAAAAACTCATCAGAAATTAGGGCACCTCTACCGCAACAAAAAGCTTCTCACCAGTGAAGCTGAAGTAACTCTCTCTTATCCCTACCTCCTACCCGATCTATTATATGGCTCTCAAATTCTTACTTGCTTCAACTCCACACTCCTTGCCAAACTTGACAATACCTGCAACAAGATAGCCAAATTTGCAGCCCATCAAACTTATAAGTCACATCACTGTCTCTCACTCAAACAATTTAACTGGCTTGAACTACCTCACTGACTTCTCCTCTCTCAACTCCAGATCATCCACTCTATCCTTTATCAGCCTGTCCTACCCTATCATTTGTCCTAGAACTGCCACAAATCCACAAACCTAAAACTAAGAAAGGATGTATTCTCTATAGCTAAAATCCTTCCAAGGCCTGGAACAAACTCCCACTAGAGACCAGGTCACTCAAACAACTTAGTGAATTCAAGCTAGTCACTAAAGAATACCTGTTAAGCCAATGGATCTGCCTCTGTACCCCCCCAAACAGCTTATCAACCCTAACTGCACTCCTCTATCTGCTCCCAACTTATGCAACTTTCTCTAACTTTTTAGACCTTGTCTCATATTCACTTCTCTGTCCTAAGCACATTACATACATTCTTATCTGCATAATGTAAGATGTTTACGTCTGGTGACAAAACTATTGTTAGTCCTTCTGAATGACGTAGGATTCTAAATCTGACAGACATAATGATTAGTTTACTGTAGTAAATGTTTGTTTTTCTTGTATATGTTGCTATGAATATTTTCTGTAAGCCAGTTGTTGGTCGTTTCCTTATTTTTGTAAATGATAATCTCTAGAACATGTAAAGCTTTTATCCCCGGGCCTCTGCTGAAAAAGGGCTACTTAGCTCAGCTGGACAAATCCTGTCAACAAATGTAAAATAAACAAATAAATAAGGCAGTTATTAAAATCAGTCATTCTGTTCATAGTGTGATGTCATCCTTGGTGAAGGTAGAATGCTGCTCAGTGCAAGACATGTACTTGTTTGCAACACATATTTAGAGAGATCCATAATGTCTTTTTTGATACAGTCCAGTGAGCTATGTCTTGGATCATATTACCAGATTGGACCACTAGTCCTCTGTTATAACTACTATGCAAAAAATATATATATATATAAACATTAACACATCTCAGTAGCTTTTAATCCACTTCTTTCTAAAACTCACTTGCCTTCCACTGCATCAATAAAAACAGAAATTTGCTCCACGCCCCCAATAAAGTGATTTTGTCAGATACATGCACATAATGCATGCATTATTGTCTTGAATGATACCAGGAATACATGACCACTGCTGGCATCATTGCTTTAGTCTTAAGTTGCATAAAATTCATCCAAGGAATTCATCAAGCAGTCTTATAATCAATGAAGAGATAAAACGGCTTTTCTAATGGACAAATACATACAGATGAACATCACGGTCATATTAATGATACCTGAAAGCTTCACCTTCTAAAGCTCTCACAAAGTGGAAGGAGGTACATACTGAAAAATTAAGGTCTAAATATTAAGCAGTGTGAAACAATTCATCAGAGGTAGGACATCATGAAGTTTACTCAAGCAATCACTCTCAGTGTTTCTACAGAAAAAGAGAATGACGAACATGGAAAGGTAGACAGCAAACTCTGGAAAGACTTCATCCACTCTACAAAGCTTTGCGATACACTGTGTTCAATGCTGAAAACAGATCATGTTGTTCCAAGCTCAAGTGCATCTTCAGATCCCCCTCACTAACCACTTCTTTCAATACACTGTGCAGAGCAGTATCAGTAGTGGGGTATTTCTCGATAAATATAAAACGGAACGATTGGAGATAGGCAGAACTTCTACAGGCTGGCCTAGAACAGTGATGGCATTTTATGGAATAAAATCACTAAAATCTTTTTTTATGACCAATACAAAAACAAAGGTCAATAATGAGTCACTGATAGTTTTGAAAATAACGATCTAAAAGCTCCATGTACACATAACTAGCCGGTTTTGGTCATGATGTACCCTTCTAATATTAACACAAACTTTGTATTTCAGGCCAATAAGCTCTTTCTAATCAACTAACTCTTACATTCAAAAAAAAAAAAAAAACCCAAGAACAGAAACATCATTGACTCAGTCAAATGTAAACAACGTAGATAAAAAGAAAACTGTCTTCCACTGGATAAAGTTGTTCTTTAGTGCAAAAATAGCACGTCACTCTTACACTCACTGAATGTAAGACCTTTCGAGTGGACAAACAAGTTGAGCTTCACAGCCTGCTGCCCACACTGAAAACCATTTCTGCTCAGTTTCTGTCAAACCAAAACAGTACTTGTTTTCTGTAGATCTCTTACTCGTTTAAACAAATATAATTGTCATTTCTATGTATATTAAATACAGGGATTATGAGCCCTCAACAGTTTCCTGAATGTTGTTCGTCCTGGTGATGAAAGCAAAGTTGTCAGTCAAACCAGAGCTCATGATTACTCACTGAGAATTTAGACATGGCATACACAGAGGGGTACAAAATAATCAAATGCATCAGTGTTGGGCTTGTTAATGTGCTAAATGGCTAAGGCAGTTTGCCCTCTATTTACAAAGTAGCCCACTGGGTGCAAGAGAAAACATTTAGATGATGCCTTATGCAAACTCCTAAACTCAGTAAGCTTGATATCAGGTGGAACAATGGGTTATCTCAAGGCAGTTAAAAGCTGGATTGGATAAAGAGACTGATTTCATGATCATATCAAAGGAGACCACATTTCAGTGAATGATCATATTAAGATCAACCAATACAGTGGATTCCAGATGTAAAAGATAGAGTAAATCTAAAATCACTACATAACAGAACTAAATGAATGAGTGACTGAAACTGGCACTTCAATAACCCAAATGTGAAATAAAAAGGCAATAATCAGTTTTGGTGCATCAGCCCTGATTTAAGGAGGAAGTTGATCAACATTAGTGGGAACACCCCAGGTCTGTTAGGATGATGTTAAATGACTGGGAACCTACAATTTGTTTTCTTAATAAAGACACATACAAAGGTAATGAAAAAAGAGCCAGGGACTTGGAGCAGCGAATCACCTGAACAGGAAATAACTGTTTCACTACTTACCACAAATGTCTCCCAGTCTAGGACATTGGGTAAAAGGACAGAGTGAGTGAGTGAGTGAGTGTGTGTGTGTGTGTGTCTGTATGTGTGTGCGTGCATGTGTGCGTGCGTGCGTGTATGTGTCTGTGTGTGTGTGTGTGTGTGTGTGTGCGTGTGTGTGTGTGTGTGTGTGTGTGTAGAAGGGGAGCAGATCAATTACAAATGAGGAGCAAAATTCCAGTTATGATAGATCACTTTTTCTTTTTTAATTTCTCGAAGTCTTTTTGGTTTCTAATATCATGACATAAATGGACTCCATTCCTAATTCAAAGTATGATTAAAGTTCTTTCCAGGCTTGATAGTTGTTGCTGAAGCACCTACCAAGAAGAGAAAATGCTGAGAGAAGAAAGGAGCCACTTTTGAGATTTTAAGTATTTTCTTCTGATTTATTTCTTAGAAAAACTGCATTGCCGCCTACTTTTCAGTGTTTTCTTGCTTGCAAAAGTTGCTGTCTGTGTTAAAAACAGTATTTAGAACATATATAGAGCCTGTTTATTGCATTTTTTGTGTTGCACTTAATTTAAAATAGTTTTTTCTTAAAATTGCATTTTACCTGCCTCTGACCTAGCACACACATGTTGGGGTCATTTATTGTACTGTTCTGACTAGTTTGCTACTTGTGTGTCTCTGCTATCCTTAAACAAAAAAATCTTGCTATTTTCCCACTTTCTATAATTTAAAAAAAAGTTCAGTTACAGAGTTGCTGTTCTGAACTGTTTGTAAGTTTCTTGGAGGCCAGTGCTTACTTGGGCTAAAGGGAAGTCTCTGTGTTCACCAGTGGCAGTGGTTAACACTGAGCAGCCTGCCTGTCCCTGTAGGAGTGGTTACTGCCTAGAAACTGTAGTTTTATTGGCCATTTTGGGTCAACTCCAAACTCCTTGATCTCTCTCTCTTAAAACCCTGGCTGCAACTCTCTTTTTGTGCGGTCTTGCGTCCAGAGCTGCGTCGGGCAATGCCGGTTAGCTGGGTATACTATTCCTGGCTCCACAAAGTCTGCGCAGCAAATTTTACCTTAGAACTAGGCAAGCCTCAACTCAAGTGCTTCAGATCAACTGCTCTTATTGCAGCACTTCCAAATAAGCACTTATCCAAATTTCCCAGACAGCACTATTATTTTCCAAATCTCCTAGACAGCATTATTATAATACAGCATAAGACCCTCAATTGCCTGCAAGACAAGTGAAATTTACTTCTCCAAGCATGTCCAGAGGTCAGCTTCAGGTGTACTCTCTAGTTCATCTGGTGGAATTGGGCATCCTGAGGCAATGTCACAACTGCCTCATGTATACAGACAACCCTCTCCTCTTACTTCTAGACACAAACACTTGTGAGAGATGCAAATACACAGCCAGACTGGAGGCTAAGCACTCTCAACCCATGACTGTAACAGACAGTCAAGAGGAGAAGAGACACACTAGCGTCACACCACCAGTCACACATGGATCTACAAAACAAGCACTGGCAAAACATACACATAAATACACAAAAACATATTCGGAGACACTAGGTACCAATCTGAAAAAGAAACAGGGTCCTCCAAAGCAGACAAGCAAGCAACCTGCACCTCCAAACACAAGCCAGAAAACACATAATTCACCTCAGCAGTGTGCCTCATGACAGCCTCTAAGGCAAAACACCATACCCAACACCCTAATAATAGGAGACTCTATAGTAAGGCACACAGATGTTTCACTCACCAGGCTGAACAAGGAGAAGGTTACTGTCAGCTGCCTGTCGGGTGCTAGGATCCGCCACATAACGCAGGCACTTAGGTCACTCCAGAACAAGTACAAGTATGATGCTGTCATTGTACATGATGGTGTGAATGATCTAACACGTACCTCCCTGGACTACATGAAAAGAGACATTGAGAAGCTCTCTGATCATGTAACCCAAGCTGGTATGACCCTGACCTTGAGTAGCATACTCCCTTCACCTAGAATGATACCACAATACAAAGACAAAATGATGAATTTCAACAATTGGCTAAGCTTCTGGTGTCATTCTAAGGGAATCCAGTGTCTGTCTGCCTGGGATGACATGATACACAAGCCTTGCTGTTTCGCCAGAGATGGTTTGCACCTGTCACCCCTAGGCTTTTGAATACTGACCAAGGCTCTTGCCATCCCCATAGTGCCTTTTTTAGGCAAGGCTCAAAGAACAAACCAACCACCCTAACCAGCACAGGTAACCAAAAACTAAGGGTAATGCTACTCAATGCCAGAAGTCTCAACCTCAAAATGCACACACTCGAGGCACTCCTCAGTATATAGAAAATCGATGTTTGTGCAGTGACGGAAACCTGGTTCAAGGCTCCAGAGAGCACCCCAGCACTACCAGGTTACAATTCATATCATACCTTCCTGCCTCAGTTACCGGATCACAGTACAAAGGGTGGAGGTGTATCCATATTCATCAAGGATACCTACATCTCCAGGTTAGTGGCGTAGCATGATGCCCCAGAGATCCTCCATGCGCAACTATCAGCAGGCAAAACCACATTTCAAGTTGTAGCCTGTTATAGATTGCCCACCATGTCCCAAGATGCTCACTCAGCATTCCTTGAGGTATTGGAAAATATAAAGGTCCTACCCAACACCATAATTTTGGGTGATTTCAACTACCCTGGTATAAACTGGGTGAACTACCAAAGTTCTAACTCCTATGCCCAGCAGTTCATAGAAATTATAAATTCAAATGCCCTTGAACAACTGGTATGTTCTCCCAGTAGAGGGGACAACATATTGGATTTAGTCATCACAAATATGGGCGCCCATTGTACCATACCCGCTATCACTCCCTCTCTGGTCAGATCTGACCACAAACTGATAACCCTAGACATCCTCACCCCTCCACCTCCCCCAGTCAAAGAAACCATCATAAGAAACCTTTCCAAAGCAAACTTCAAACTACTTGCGCCAGAAGTGGAAAGCTTCACTATTCCCTTGCAGAAGGATAATGATATCCAGGATGCAGAATCCTACACCAAGGCACTTTATATACATCTTCAAGATTGCATGGACCATGCTATCCCAAATAAAACCAAGACTCCTTCCTCAGACTCCTTCCTCAAACAAGAAGAAACCAGTCTGGTGGACCCCGGCCATAAGCAAACTATACAATAAAATGAGGAGACTTGTACAAAAAAAGGCCAGATCTCAAGTAGAAAAATCTTCCCTGATCAGCATTAGTAAGAAATTGAGGGCCCTCATCAAGTCAACTAAAGCCAATTTCGAAAAGAAAGTTGCCAAGGATAGCCATAAGGCCTTCTATGGTTACATCAAAATCCTGAATGGCAACGATCAGGTCTGTTCTGAGCTAGTACAAAATGGAACAAAATACACTGACCCCACTGACATTGCCAACATCTTCTCTGACAGGTTCAGTGCAAATCCCCCCCCCCCCTCACCACCTACAGGGCCTATTACTATTCCAGGGGATTGTGTAACTCCTATTATTACTGATACGTTGGTTAATAAGGCTCTATCTAAAGCTAAAAGCACTACCTCCATGGGACTGGATGGTGCCCCTGGCTGTGTCATACGCGAGCTCCAAAATGAATTAACCCCACATCTGAATACCCTGTTCAGTCTCAGCCTCTCGACAGGATTTGTGCCCATAGAATGGCACACAGCAATGGTGGTTCCGCTGCACAAGGGTGGGCCCACAACTGACCCTGGGTACTACCGACCAATAAGCCTGACCAGTCTGATCTGTAAGGCAATGGAGCGAATCATTATGGAACTCATAAATGGAGAGATTGGGAACCTCCCAACACTTGACCCCACACAGTTCAGCTTCGTCAAGGGCAGATCATGCCTCCTGAACCTGGTGGACTTCTTTGAGATATTTAATCAGGCTATAGATAAGGGATAGGAGGTACACATGGCTTACCTTGACCTTGCTAAAGCATTTGACACCATTCCCCATTCCGGTATTATTGATAAACTCACCAACCTGGGCATAAACCCTTACGTCACAACATAGATCGCAAACTGGTTCTCGGACAGATCCCACAAAGTAAGAGTATGGGATCTATGTCTGAATCCAGACCAGTAACGAGTGGTGTGCCTCAGGGCTCTGTCCTGGGCCCCTCCTGTTTGGCATATACTTCTCAGAGGTACAGGCAAGCACTGAAGGGCTGTGGCTGACCAAGTTTGCATACAACTGCAAACTGGGTGCTATAATAGAGTCTCCGGCCGACATAGATATCCTCCAGAAGGGCCTTAATGAGACTGATGCATGGTGTCAAAGACATGGTCTCAAGCTAAATGCTAAAGAATGCATAGTAATCCCCTTTGGAAAAAACATAGTACACGCGAACTACCACATAGGAGGTAACCCCCTGAAATCTGAAGTAGTAATAAGGGATCTAGGGACCCAAGCAGATAGTCAGCTTTCCTTTGATAACCATGTTGCCAAGGTGGTTAGAAAATCCTTTTATGTGACCCATCTGATCACGAAATTGTTTGCATCAAGATCTAAGGATGTAGTGGTGCCCCTCTACTCTTCCCTCATCAGACCCATTATTGAGTACAATGCACCAATTGGAATGTACCTGGCTAGGCATCTCCAGCAGCTGGAGAGACCACAGAGGTACCTCACTAAGAGGATTACTGGCCTCAAACAGTTGCCCTATGCAGCACGATTGAAAAAACTAAGGCTTTTCTCTGTTGCATACTGCCTTCTCAGAGGCGATCTCTGTCTAACATACAGAGCCATGTCCAACCCAGAACTGTTGAACATGCTCCATCTTAGCAAAACCAAATCTACTCAAGCTACATGCTCTAGGGATATAAACCTCAGCACAACAATGAATAGAACATGCTGGAGGGATAGTTTCCCTTCGCAAAGACTTCCCTTGCTATGGAACAGGGTCCCGCTCTACACAAGACAGAGCCCCTCACCATCACTCTTCAAGAGGAACCTTGACGAGTGGATGGGTAACAGAAAGTTCACACAAGGGATCATACCAACAGCACTACTAGACAGGGGCCAAGGGTACTAGCTGCTAGATCAAGGGCCTAGGGAACTAACCAAAGGGGCGGTGAATACCGCACAATGTGGCTGGGCTAATATATGCCTTCGGGCAGATAGCCCAGTACCTACCAATGAACCTTTGAAATTAGTATTCTTTCAATGTTTGATGTTAGCCAGAAGTGATCTTCACAGCACCTGCAATGAGCCTAGTAATGACTCCTTCTGCAATTCTTATGGAATTACATGTATTGGTAACGTATCTAAATATGACTGTAGATTTCTTTTATAAGACATATTACTCCGACTACTATTAGAACTGTGTAGGTATCTTTCTTCCACATTGCTCTCATTTCTGCCTGCAAATCCTGATATTTTATGACTTTGCGTCTCTCTGTATGCAAGAAAGTGTAGTCACTGGCCATAGCAATTTCAGTGAGCAATGCTAATTTTGTCTTCTTTTTATGGACTACTATATCTGTTTTTTCTCACATATATCTTTTGAACCGTTGGTGATGGGTGATCCCATGAGATGTAGACCATCATTTTCTATGATGCTTTGTGGTTCATGTCTTCAGTGTTTTTCTGAAACTACAATATCGTAATGTTTGCACAATCCCCAGTGCAACACTCTTGCCACATTATTATACCTTTCAGTATACAGTCCTTCTGCCATTGGTATGTTACAACCAGCAACAAGCTGTGTGATTGTTTCCAATTATGCTTAACAAAACCTATATTTGTCTGTTTCTCCCACATGTTCAATGGACTTTGTAAACCAATGTGCACATAAGCCCGCTGTCTTGGGCCTCCAATATTAACCTTTCACCTTTTGGCTTTAATTCACCTCTCCTTAATCATTCCTGCATTCTATCCTGATCAACATGAGGTTCTTCCAGGAGTTTTCTATACTTGCAACTATATTTATGCATTTTCCACATTTCTTGCCTTCTCATCTGATCCTTCAGCTTATATTGCTTCTTTTGTTTTTTGGAACATTCATTTGCTGCCTGATTTTTATCTACTTCTGGTTTGATTTCCATTCCCACTTGACAACAATACACTTCTGCTAGACTAAGCAGGGAAGTCATTTCATATTTATTCTCCATATGTTTCAAAACTTTCACTACATTTGGGTCTTATGAAGTCAGTAGATATGTATGCAGTCCCATGATTGCAGTTCTATACATGTAATCAATTTCAAGGAGGCTCATAACTCCTTTGGAAGGTTTACCTTCATATCGATCACATATGATCGACCGGCCACATAATCGAACTGCGAAACTGGAACAGAGAAACTTTTAAAAAGTTGAAATAATGTCGAATTCGATATTTACGGCCGCACCTCACCTCCACACCAGTACTACCATGGGTCAAAAAGGGGGTGAGTTTTTGCCGTTCCGATATGTGGAATTCGATGTTTGAGACATTCGCACTTCAGTATTCGTGGTAGCGGGTTCGCCCATATTGAGATTGACGATATGAAGGTAAACCCCTTTGGAACAGGGAATATATAACTGGTATGCACTGATTTTTATAAATGATTTGATGAGCATGAAGCATCCTTCTTTTTTTCCTATTTAATCTATCCACCATCTTTTGGAGCCAGTTAATCATTCCAAAACTGTAAATTAGGACAGGAAGAGGAAATTGGTTCATAGCTTGAATTTTGTTCCTAGATGCCAGTGCTGTTGACAATACCTTTTCTCTGTATGACATAGAGGGTGATGACGGAGTCTCCAATCATACCCATGTTGATTTGTGTCCAAGACACGGATGCCAAAAATGTCACCGCCAGAGTGAAACTTCAGAGGTGAATCTCGGCATACAAGTCAAGAACTCAGAAATAATGTGTTATGACTGGTAAGACCTGATCCTGACTCTTTGAAGTGTATGGAGATTTATCTACTCCATGTACTACCTGCTGCAAAAAAAATAAATAAATAAATAAAATAAAAGCCAAAGTGTTTCCCAGCTTTGAAAACCAGTAAAGCACTGTCATACAGAAACCAAGGAAGGAAGAAAATACAGTGACAGTTTTTAAATACTACCCAAATTTAAAAAGGTTAATTATGTGGACATAGGAGGAAAGATATTCAGGGAGAATTGAGAGTGAAGGAATGAATGTCCCTTCCCTTATACCCAACTGAAACAGCACTTAGGGTGTAACATTCAATATTTGTATTTATTTATTTATGTGATGTTTATTTGTTTGTATTTGATAGGACTGTTACAGTCAGGTCTCACTCGGCAGTAGCATGTAACAGGTTTATCTTTTTTTCCAGTTTTGGAGTGTAATGACTGCGCTCCATGCGCATCATCATCATCTTATTTTGTTTGCATGTAATTGTCCTTTAAAAATCACTGCAGAAGTCATCAGTCACTTTTGACACAGGGTGTGTTTAAAAAGCTCAATTGATACCCTACAGATGGAACCAAACTCTTCCTAACTAAAATAGTTTATATATTAACTAACTTAACTGCAAATCTTTTTATCTGAATCCTTTTTTGTCAGGCTTAATGTAAATACTGTAAACAGGGGTCTATATTAGATCACCGAACGCTTTAAATAGCGAACGGTGATTAATCAACCCTATGTAAGTGAAAGCTTACAATTTTGAACTGTCAGAACAGTGATTTTTTTTTTTCCCTAGGGAAAAATAATCGCTGTTCCAACAAAAAAAAAAAATAATTAAACATTACATTAAGTGGGGGCACACCTCCCTACTTAAATATACCAACTCAGAGACCGCACTACAGTGCCAAAAATGACAAAGTAATAAAGTGGCCAAGTGTAGAATTAGCTTAAAAGCCACTTCGATATTTTGCCGTTTCAGGCATTTGACTTTGACCAAGGCGCATTCGAAAGAATGCATCTTCAGTCTTCTAATTGGGAACCTGTAAATAGTTATTGAATGTTATGAACGTATTACATTATTGTGTTATTTCATCAAAATAAAAATCATTTGAGTAAAAAAAAAAGCTCAATATTAGTTGCAAAAGCAAGGGCCTTACACAAAACAGCAAACAACTTGCTAGATTTTCAAATCTTCACGATCAATTAAAGGCAATACAAGAAGTCTCTCTCTTTGCAGACTATATGTAAAAAATGAGAAACTCAAATAGGCGTGTTTTCTACACAAATCTCGTTGTACTTTGCCATTCCCACATGTATTTTGTAGACAAGGTGTGATTACTTAATGGAACAGTTAAACATAATGAACATCCAGTCCATTATTTAACTGAGTATTTTGCATTGTTGCACAAAGCAGAAACACATCAGAGTATCAAGTCAGTATCAGAATATTAATCAATATCATAAACATCTTAACTGCTTAAAGAAAGGAAATTAAGTTCAGTTCCTTCTTGATCTTTGTGAACTGATGCTAAAATGTTAAGTTTTATCCACCTCAGTTATTAATTTTGTTGTTTACTGTCATAACACTATTTGAAAAGTCAAAATAGTGTATTTTCATATGGAAAAGAGAACTCATGAATCTATATTATGATTTCTGCCTTATGTTAGAAATAGTATAGCAATAAAATTATGCTAATTCAGAACAAGAGAGAGACAACAAAGAGTTGATATTTAGACATGCTTTGCATCACAAGGCAATGAAAAACTGTAAGGATTACATATGTGCCCCTGCAGAATATTTATTTTTATTTTTGTTTGGGTTGTCAAATTTAGACCAATTAAATTAAGTGAGCTAGGTAAATATCAAGCTAAATGTTGATGATTCATGGGGGAAGTCACAGCCAAAAACAGTGAACCGACACACTTCCCTATCTACAATACTTTACAACAAAAGAGTTTGTTGTTAGGGAAAAATGTGCAGTCAAGACATTTAAGGGTCTGTCTGCATAACAGTCCATCTGTTATTTATAAGGTCAGAAAAAGAAAAACAGTTTTAGCTCAGGAAAATGCTTTTGCTGAAAAAAAAAGCTGCTGGCCTAACTACTTTATGATTTTATGAAACAAACTATCAAAAATGGCTGAAAGTACATCTTATGAACTAATTTATAAATGAGATCCAGTCCTTTGAAAAATATTTCAAAATGAAAAGATCGCAGCTTAAAACATGTTTCATTTACTTGAGTGAAACAGACCAGAAGTTTCAATCTAGCTCCCAAGGAATAAAATGTACTTCTTATAAAAATAGATGAATCTGACATGATTTTAGAAGTATATAAAGCTTACCCTAAAAGGCAGAAAATCAAGTACTTGTGTCATAATAAAGATAATGTAGGGCATTTTGTTCAGTGTACTGATGACCTGATGGTGCTTTTTTCCAAAATAGCCTTGGCTCAATCAGCACTGACAGCTACCTGTGAAGCAATTGTAAAGCTCCATTTCTTAGTGTTGTGTGCAACAAATATTCCCTTCATAGGTCCAATCTTAATTCCTAGTGGTATTGTACAAGCAGCTTCTAACTGCTGAAGTACTCCTGTCAAAACCATTACAATGGGGGGGCAGCAGCAATTTATTTCAGGTTCAGCAGGGCCTGTTCACATAGCACTAAAATCATGCTCTCCTAGCTTCATATATCATGTTTAGCTCACATCTTGCTGATTTTTTTTCGGTAAATTTAATTTCATTTTTTGAGATAAAATTCAGAAAAGCAATTTTAGGTAGCAGTAGTCACCTGCAATTCTATATTCACAAGCATCCACGCATAAACACACACACACCGACATATTCACACTTTCAAACACAAACAGATGACACACTGTTTAGAAAGGTAAAAGCATCTTAATAATATATGTATTTAATAAAGATGTGTAGTAGTAAATTATATTAAAAAATAAGGAGCATTTGACTGGGTCCATATAACATGTCAGAGATCTAATTTTAGAAATTCTAGAATTTCAAAAAGAAACCTGTAATTCCACCTCCGAAACTGAGGATTCTGAAATTCACAGTGATACCATCAAAGTGTTTGTTTCCAGGGAGGTTTCACTTCCATCACACCTCTGAGAGAAGTATGTGCTTTGGAGTAGGAGGAATCAACATCAACACCAATACCCTTTTTCCAGTTTTCTACATGGGGTCAGGGTTTCATGTCTGCTGTCAACATATCTCTCCTTCCTTGACAGACATGCTTGACTGTTGCAAGACTTGTCTTTCACAATCCATCCATTTCCCTTTGCTGGATGCCCTTGTTTCCTCTTGCCTCCTTCCTGTCTCTCACAAATTTTCTTCACCACATTGCCTTCTGCTTTCCTGCACATGCCCAAACCACCATAATCTGTTCTCTTTGATGTTTTCTGCCACTGAAGATACTTCAGCTTCTGCTCTGTAGTCCTCATTTCTCCCTCTGTCCCATACTGTGCATACTACCACATCTCAGTCATTTCATCTCCATCACCTGGAGCTTCCTCAACCACTTTGTCTTCACTGCCTAGGTTTTGTACCATAGAATAGTACTGCATACAGCACCTTACTCATTAGCTTCTTTGTCATAGTTTGCCAAAAACTACACATGACACAATGTACTGGTTCAAACTCTGACCTCCTCAATCAGACTTCCATTCTCCTCAACCACCTCTCCAAAGAACTTGAATGTGTTAACATATTCCACTATTTTCTGTTTTATCACAACTCAGCTTCTGATCTCCCCAATTTAATGCCTTCACAACAGTCTTATCTTAATCAATTTCATCCTATATAGCTTTTGTTTTTCATTCCATCCCCTTGTCCTTTGCTTCAAAGTCTGCCTGTAATGCTATATTGTCTGCATGCAGCAGCTTGTTTTCTAATTTTGCCCATCACTAGTATGAACAGTATTGGACTTAGAGCTCAACCCTAATGCCAACCACTCCTATTCAGAACACTTCTCTGAGTCAGAACACTGTTCATTCTTGTGTCTTTGGGTCCTAGTACATAGCCTGCATTAATTCTTCCATTGTTTCTTGGACTTTGAACTACTGCATGACTGTCGAAAGTCACCTTTATTGGAACCTTGTCATATGCTGTCTTTTAAGTCTAGGAAAACCCAGATGGACTTTTTCTCATCTCTAGCTTCTTCTCAACTATGTCTCACTGCAAAATTGGGTTAGTTGTACTGCATCCTGATCTGAATCCAAACTGCTCAACTCCCATCTTACTTTCCATTACTATGCATAATCAGTTACCAATCACCCTTTTCAGAATGTTTACGCAGTCCGACAGGAGTTTTATACCTCTATAAAGCCCACGGTTGTAAATTCGCCTTTTGTAGTATGCTTGATCTCCAGTTATAACATTGTACGTTTTTTCTCGCCATACTGCTATGAGTACCCGCAGGAGCCATTTCTACTCTAACTCACCCATCATTTTGATTATCTCTGCAATGACCTCATCGGAGCCTGCTACTTACCCTGACTTAATTTTCCTTAGTGCCGTTCTTACTTCTGCTATTGTGAGCTCCTCTCATTGTAGGATGTGTCTTGGTTAGTACAGCCTCTGTGAGTCTTTTTTTTTTTCATTCAGTATCAGCTGGAAGTACTCCTTCCATTTGCCTTTGATGTCCTGTGGACTGGTGAGCAGGATGTTGCTGCCATCCATTATGAAGAGTGCCTGATGACCATCTTCTTTAACTTTCTGTCTTTGCGTTGCAATCTGATATAGTGTTTCTTTGTTCCATGTACTACAACATGTTTCAGAAGCTGGTAGAGTGCATCTGATGCCTTGTTCTTTGCTACTGCAACTGCTTTCTTAGCCTCATTGTCAGACAACCAGTATTTCTTTTTAGCCTGGTCTGTCTTTTCTATCCCCAACTTTTTTGAGTACCCACTCCTTTATTTTGATGACTTCCTGAACTTCTGCATTCCACCACCAGTTTTTCTTATGCATCTTAGTTATATAAGTAGCTCAGCAGCATATTCGTTCTATAGTACTCACACAAGCTGTTTTGAGGAGCAGCCATTCTTCTTTAACTCCTATTTTCTCTTCTTCCTACAGTGCTAGAGCCCTGTGTATTTCCTCAAATGCTTGTCCTGTGTTGCCAGTCAACTTCAAGGTCTTCAACATAGTCCCTGTTGATATTAGAGCCTTTTCTGACCACTGCTTACAGCTGATTGCAGCAACCAGTCAGATGTCTATGCTATCACTGATTCTACCCTCATGTGTTGGCCACTATCACGCCCTTTGCTAAACTATTGCCAAATGGAAGTCTAGAATTGTCCTTCCTTTTTATTTTATTTTTTATTTTTATTCCTGTGGCCCCACTCCTGTGGACCCAGGTAGTTCTAATATTTTATTCTGTCTGTATGTCCCAATATGTGCATTCAGTACCCAGATTATCAACACCAGCTCTTCCTGCCCTGCTTTATTTAGTAGTTCTACCGGGATGTTGTCATTTTCTCACAAACACAACCATGCTGTGAGGCCAAGTGACTTTACTGTACTGCCCTTATATCTTGTTTACTGGATACAGAAGATGTCCAGCCTATTTCTTACCATCATGTCATCTACATCCAAGCTCCATCATGTCAGGGAACCTTTACTGAGTGTTGTGAACTTCAGTTTATGTTTGGCAGGTTGATTTGTTTAACATCCAGTGTTTCCTCATCACAGCAATCCTAGGAAACTCAAGCTGGCAACTGGACACCAAGCAGTCAGTGAATTACTGGCCCAGGGATGCTGAGCTTTATGTCAGACACACATTAGCCAACAGGGGCACATAGACACCTTATATAAGTAAAGCTTTCGGATACAAACCTTTCTCAATACAAAACAATGCATAGAACCAGCTCTTTATATATAGGTCCAAATATATCACATGACATGCAGCCAAAATCACATGATATGTCATCCAAATCACAAAAACATTTTAAAGAAACATTTTAAAAAAACTTTTTTTAAAAAACTTAATACAAAAACTTGAAATACTTTAATAAAACTTTAAAAAATATATATATTTAGATAAAACTTCAGGCTAAGAGAGATTAGCTCTACTTAATTTAACTAAAATAGGTTTGAGACTGACTTGGCTATTCAAGCCTGGTTTTGAATCACTCATAAGTCTCAAGATCCATTCATATTCTTTAATTTCTAAGTGATTATTTAGGTCCCTCCCTAGGTGTAGGTGTAACGTGGTCAATAATTCTAAACCTAAAAAAATGCTGCTGACCAAATTCCTCTATATGTTTGAATAGTGCATTCCTGTCATAGCATCTCCTAATTTCTGACTTATGTTCAGTCATCCTGTCCTTAAGCCTGCGGGTAGTTTTGCCTACATAGAAAGCATTACATGCCTGGCAGGTAGCCAAGTAAATCACATGGGTAGTAATACATGTACCTGCTACTCTAAAACTAAATGTCCTACCATTGATAGGATACACAAACGTATCATTTTCTGTACTACAAATGTCATCACAACAAGAACAGTTGTGACATTTGTGAGTACCATATTTCACTATAGTAGATACAGGTGTAGTCATCTCAAAGTCCTTGTAACATAGTGAACTCTTAAGGGTCCTCATATTCTTATAAGAGTCTTAGGTCTTCTTAAGTCCCAATAAACTTCTTAGTTCATCTGATGCCATCAAGATGACCCAATTATCAGATATAATTTTTCTAACAGCGGGTGTCCTTAAATTATATGTAGTTACATATCTAATAGGTGCTACAGATGTTAGTTTGCACCTAGAGTCAATACTAACAACATCCTCATACAAAACTGGTTTAAATAAAGTCCGCCTATCTTCCCTAATCTTAATGACCTGTTCATAAAGTAGAGATCTATCATACCCACTAAGCAAGAAATCATTAACCATCTCATTTAATTGTACTTCAAAGCAGTCATCATCGGTATTAAGCCTACTGAGTCTGCAGAATTGAGATTTAACAGTACTTCTAAAATTGTGAGGTGCATGCATGCTTGTGGCATAAGTGTATCTACCTGAACAAACTTCTTTCCTAAAGATACTAGTTTGTAGTGTATCTCCAGCAAGATCTAACTTCAAATCCAAAAATGTAATAGAAGTTTCAGATACTGTCATCTTAAACTTTAGAAAAGTAGATGCAGAGTTTAGATATTCCAGAAATTTTTCAAGATCCTCATGGCTACCTTTCCAATGTAGGAGGCAGTCATCTACAAAGTGTTGAAAAAATGTGATATTACTTTTAAATGGGTTCCCATCACCAAACAAATGCGTTCTTTCCCACTGATAGAGTATCAAGTTGGCATAAGTATTGGCTACAGAGGTACCCATAGCCACCCCTGTAAGTTGTAAATATGTGGAGCCATTAAAAAGGAAGATGTTGTTTTCAATGTAACATCCATAAGGCTGCAGATAATTTCAACTTTGTTGGGATTATCACATGTATGTGTCCACAACAATTCTCTTAAAAGCTCCAGGCCTATATCATTAGGAATAACGGTGAAGAGTGATACAATGTCCAAAGAAACTAAAAGATACTTATTGTTAACTAAAGAAGCTTTTTCTTTATCCATCCATCCCCTTAATTTCTGTAATAAATCAAAGCTATCTTTAATGATAGAATCACATTTAGCCAGGTATGGAAGCAGTTGCCCATGTAGATAAATCGAGATGGGTTCTGTAACCCAACCCGCACCAGAGACAATAGGTCTCATAGGTGGATCTAGCTTAGATTTATGAATTTTGGGGAGACCATAGAGATGTGGTATAACTGGACAAGTAACAGTGAGATAATTAAATAACTCAAGATCTATATCACCACTCAATCGCAAATCATACACAGCCATGTTTACATATGCAACACTTTTTTTCACATCCAAACTGGTAATGCATTTAAAAGCTTTAGTGTCTTGTAGTAACTTAAACATAGAATCCATATAATCAACTCGGTTCATAAGAACCACAGCACCTCCTTTATCAGCCTGTTTTATAATTATATCTTTACAGGACTGTAAGCTCTTCAAAGCCTTAAATTCACCATAATTTAAATTAAATCTTTTTTTCTTTCTGGTAGATGGATTAAATAACTGCCTGATATGAATTTCACAAATATCATGAAATGCTTTAACCACTGGAGTACTGGTGGGTACAAACGTACTACGTCGTTTGCTTACCCCCCAGTAGCTTCAGAACCACCAAATAGCAGTTTTAAATTTAAAAGTCTGGAGAAGATTTTTAAATCAGTTAATGCTGATACTAAATTTTCTTCACAGCAAGGGATGAAATTCAGGCCCTTTGAAAACAATGAATAATGAGTGTCATCTAACTCTATCGCTGATAGATTCAACGTGCCTCTGATAACTTGCGGCTCTGTTTCCCCAGTCCTAAAGGGCTCTCACTTTTTCTTTTATTAGACATACCTGACTGCAGCACCGGGGAACCTCTGTGCTGCAATATATGTTCCTTAAGTGTCTTTGGGCGCTCTAACTGAAAGCGCTTATTAGAAAAGTTCGTAAAGTTAAGTGTTGACTGCTGTGTTTTTTTCATAGACGCGTTCTGAACGCCATCAATCGATTGCGACGTAGCACTTCTTCCCTCAGTACTGGTTTCCATATTTACTTGACGTAACGACGTCTGGACCAAACTATTAGCTTCCAGGGACAGGGGGCGTTCTTCTACGAGTGAGGCAGACGAGCCAGCTGCATTAGGTGCAATTTGATGAAAATCATCTAAAGTATCAAGGGTATTTTTATTCAGTGTCTTAGGTTGGACATTAGTTTTAATAACAACGTTCTCCTTAGGCCAAGAGAAGATATTACCCTTATTAAAATCGTTTATATCGCGCTACAGCTTTCGCTTCTTGGTCGCTTCCATCCTTCCATCAAGTGTGTGTATTCTTTCCATCATACGCTGATAGTCATCCGACATGGCAGTAAACACAGGCATGTTAAGTAGAGTACTTTCAAGGGTAAAAATCTCCTTTTTAAGGTCCTCTTCGACTTTGGTGAAAAAGTCATTCATCAAACACATATAATCAATACTGAGTTTGATATTCAGCTGCTGCCATCTCTTTAACAAATCAGGGTAAGCGTTCCCATACGAGGGCATTTTTAAAATTCTGAGCCCCCTGGGAACAATACCCTTGTCAATGTATGCTAAAAAGCTAAAGCGCTGCCACTGCAAACGCTTAAAAGTATGTAATTTTCTTTCTAGCATTTGCAAAGTCTTAATATATTCCACAGTACCTTCTGTATTTGAGGTTGTAGAGTCCATATTTGCAGAATTAAAGGGCTCAATATAGCCCAATAAGGGATTCTTCTCTATGTTAATAAGAGACTTAAGAGAGCTTGTTGGAGCTGCCATGATAGCTAGTAGGCTGCAAAGTAGACCTTAACACAGTCTCCCAAAGGCAGGACAAGGAATTGAAGAAAATAAACGCCAGGAACCAAAATGCAAAGAACAAGGCAGGAAACCACTGGATAAACACTTTATATAAGTAAAGCTTTCGGATACAATCCTTTCTCAATACAAAACAATGCATAGAACCAGCTCTTTATATATAGGTCCAAATATATCACATGACATGCAGCCAAAATCACATGATATGTCATCCAAATCACAAAAACATTTTAAAGAAACATTTTAAAAAACTTTTTAAAAAACTTAATACAAAAACTTGAAATACTTTAATAAAACTTTAAAAAATATATGTATTTAGATAAAACTTCAGGCTAAGAGAGATTAGCTCTACTTAATTTAACTAAAATAGGTTTGAGACTGACTTGGTTATTCAAGCCTGGTTTTGAATCACTCATAAGTCTCAAGATCCATTCATATTCTTTAATTTCTAAGTGATTATTTAGGTCCCCTCCCCTAGGTGTAGGTGTAACGTGGTCAATAATTCTAAACCTAAAAAAATGCTGCTGACCAAATTCCTCTATATGTTTGAATAGTGCATTCCTGTCATAGCATCTCCTAATTTCTGACTTATGTTCAGTCATCCTGTCCTTAAGCCTGCGGGTAGTTTTGCCTACATAGAAAGCATTACATGCCTGGCAGGGAGCCAAGTAAACCACATGGGTAGTAATACATGTACCTGCTACTCTAATACGTTTGTGCATCCTATCAATGGTAGGACATTTAGTTTTTAAATGCATTACCAGTTTGGATGTAAAAAAAGTGTTGCATATGTAAACATGGTTGTGTATGATTTGCGATTGAGTGGTGATATAGATCTTGAGTTATTTAATTATCTCACTGTTACTTGTCCAGTTATACCACATCTCTATGGTCTCCCCAAAATTCATAAATCTAAGCTAGATCCACCTATGAGACCTATTGTCTCTGGTGCGGGTTGGGTTACAGAACCCATCTCGATTTATCTACATGGGCAACTGCTTCCATACCTGGCTAAATGTGATTCTATCATTAAAGATAGCTTTGATTTATTACAGAAATTAAGGGGATGGATGGATAAAGAAAAGCTTCTTTAGTTAACAATAAGTATCTTTTAGTTTCTTTGGACATTGTATCACTCTTCACCGTTATTCCTAATGATATAGGCCTGGAGCTTTTAAGAGAATTGTTGTGGACACATACATGTGATAATCCCAACAAAGTTGAAATTATCTGCAGCCTTATGGATGTTACATTGAAAAACAACATCTTCCTTTTTAATGGCTCCACATATTTACAACTTACAGGGGTGGCTATGAGTACCTCTGTAGCCAATACTTATGCCAACCTGATACTCTATCAGTGGGAAAGAACGCATTTGTTTGGTGATGGGAACCCATTTAAAAGTAATATCACATTTTTTCAACGCTTTGTAGATGACTGCCTCCTACTTTGGAAAGGTAGCCATGAGGATCTTGAAAAATTTCTGGAATATCTAAACTCTGCATCTACTTTTCTAAAGTTTAAGATGACAGTATCTGAAACTTCTATTACATTTTTGGATTTGAAGTTAGATCTTGCTGGAGATACACTACAAACTAGTATCTTTAGGAAAGAAGTTTGTTCAGGTAGATACACTTATGCCACAAGCATGCATGCACCTCACATATTTAGAAGTACTGTTAAATCTCAATTCTGCAGACTCAGTAGGCTTAATACCGATGATGACTGCTTTGAAGTATAATTAAATGAGATGGTTAATGATTTCTTGCTTAGTGGGTATGATAGATCTCTACTTTATGAACAGGTCATTAAGATTAGGGAAGATAGGCGGACTTTATTTAAACCAGTTTTGTATGAGGATGTTGTTAGTATTGACTCTAGGTGCAAACAAACATCTGTAGCACCTATTAGATATGTAACTACATATAATTTAAGGACACCGCTGTTAGAAAAATTATATCTGATAATTGGGTCATCTTGATGGCATCAGATGAACTAAGAAGTTTATTGGGACCTAAACCCAATTTCTCTTATAAGAATATGAGGACCCTTAAGAGTTCACTATGTTACAAGGACTTTGAGAGGACTACACCTGTATCTACTATAGTGAAATATGGTACTCACAAATGTCACAACTGTTCTTGTTGTGATGACATTTGTAGTACAGAAAACGATACGTTTGTGCATCCTATCAATGGTAGGACATTTAGTTTTAGAGTAGCAGGTACATGTATTACTACCCATGTGGTTTACTTGGCTACCTGCCAGGCATGTAATGCTTTCTATGTAGGCAAAACTACCCGCAGGCTTAAGGACAGGATGACTGAACATAAGTCAGAAATTAGGAGATGCTATGACAGGAATGCACTATTCAAATATATGGAGGAATTTGGTCAGCAGCATTTTTTTAGGTTTAGAATTATTGACCACGTTACACCTACACCTAGGGGAGGGGACCTAAATAATCACTTAGAAATTAAAGAATATGAATGGATCTTGAGACTTATGAGTGATTCAAAACCAGGCTTGAATAGCCAAGTCAGTCTCAAACCTATTTTAGTTAAATTAAGTAGAGCTAATCTCTCTTAGCCTGAAGTTTTATCTAAATATATATATTTTTTAAAGTTTTATTAAAGTATTTCAAGTTTTTGTATTAAGTTTTTAAAAAGTTTTTTAAAATGTTTCTTTAAAATGTTTTTGTGATTTGGATGACATATCATGTGATTTTGGCTGCATGTCATGTGATATATTTGGACCTATATATAAAGAGCTGGTTCTATGCATTGTTTTGTATTGAGAAAGGATTGTATCTGAAAGCTTTACTTATATAAAGTGTTTATCCAGTGGTTTCCTGCCTTGTTCTTTGCACATAGACACCTCCAATATTTAACAGGGGTTCCTGGTGTAGGTAGGAGTAGGCTGGATCCTCAACTCATGTATCCTTGACAAATATCCATAACTATATTTTGGCAACATCAGTTAGCCCTAAGAAATCAGCTACAGCCAATCATTTTTACATCGCCAGTCTGTGATTCATGTCCTCATATCTTGACGATACTGTGCACCATACTAATGCTTAAAGGAGTTGGTTTATACCACTCCGCCCCACGAGAGCCACCATTTAGAGTATGTACTATTACTGACAACTCCAATCTTGTGTGAATTTGAGGTGGAAACAACATAAATTTGGGAGGTGGGAGGAACCCCACAGAGACACAGAGAGAGCATGCAATCTCCATACAGGCATTGCCCAGAGGTTAGGATTGAATTTTGTACCTTGTGCATGGACGGTAAAGACCTTAACCATAACGTCAACTGTTGTGGGAGAAAAAGTCTTCTGATACTCCACTTTCCGATTTAGGGCTCTCTCCTAAGGAGAATCAATGGGTCAATGAGTCTAGCATATTTTTCCTTATCTGCTACATATTATTACCTTTTTGATGACTATAATAACAAAAGGTGTTTGATCTGAATCCATACAACCGCAGTCTGTTAGTTCACACATTGATTCTAAACAACAAAAGACATTGCCCACATTAACTCTATCCAAACTGTTTCTATTCCAACAGTTGGGAGAAGAGTTAGTAAAATCAAGGGAAATGGGATCAGATGACAGCATCATTTTAACAATACAGGGTTAGAGAAATAAGGAGAGGTGGGGATCAGATGATACAATCACTTTAACATCCGAAATGAACATAGCATTTGGCTTACCATGTCTAAGTAGTTTTGCCTTTCTAACAAAGATGGATAAAGCCTTAACTCTGACCCTTGCAATCCAACTCCATCTATCAGTATGTAGGAAAAGAACGGTGACAAGGGTTAGTCCACTCACATTCCTTCAGGAAGATGAACATTTGCTCAAAGATGCACATTTTGTAGTAGACTCTAAGGGACAGACAGAGAAATAACTCAAAGGTGCTTATATATAGTTGATCTCATCACACAAATGCAGGGACGTACTGTATGGTGACCACTTGGAGGTTAATGAGCATGCTTGCAGGTGCTTGGTCTCAAAAGTAAACCCCATTACTCATGAATGACAATACTCTGCTCAGAATGTTCACCTTAGGGAATGAACGTGCCCTGGGACTCTCTCCCTAGGGGAATAAATGCATCAGCAGAGAGGCAGGGAGTCTTGATGGTTGAAAGGAAGTCCACAGCAAAAAAGAAAAGGAAAATCTGTGCCGTTCTGAATCTCTCTCTTTTCATTGTCATACATTCATCATCTTTTCCTTGGTTCTTGAACAGCACAGCTCTTCTGAAATGATTGTTTTACGGAAATCAGAAGATACATGGAGCAATCATTGCTTTATATTGCTTGATTTCTCCTTGATCTCTATTTCCAAATTCTGAAGAGTCGTTATTGAGCAGGCCATGTAAATTCTATTATTTAATACCATGTTATTTATAAGTAAGTTTACCCAAGTTATATTTCATGGAGTTTTTGGATTTGCTCAACTTTTCCCCTTTTTCTATTGTTTTATTGTTCATTGTGTGTTGTGTACGGTCTACAGTGAGCCTTTGTCCAAGGAAAATCAGGTATGGGGATCAACTCCTTTAAGGAGTAGAAAATAAACAAGTAAAAAAATATAAACAAACAAACAAATAATTATAAGAGTGCGGTCATACTTCTTTTCTAGACTGCTGACAACAACATATTTAATGCTAGCACCAGTCTAATCACTACAGCTCATCTGATTGTTTTCATACTTAAAGCACTTTTTCATATTAGGTCTGTCATTAACTGCGTATTCTTCCTAACTATGCTTGCTATATATGATGGCTCCACATAGGTAAATCTCAACCCTGAAATATTCTCTCTGAGTTACGAGTGTATAAACCTTCTCTGCTCAACCATCTTACTGATTTTGGCAGTCCACATAGAGAAAGGTATTTTTAGGTCATTATGTGGAGCAAGTGCAACTAGGCAACATGTGCTATAATTTGGTTCAAAACAGACCCAGTTATGCACTGTCTTTTTGACCCCACTGATACAACTAGAATTTTCTGAAATGGATATTGCCATGGTTAAGTGGACAGTTCTTACATAATAAATAACAGATTATCTTATTATATCACGAACAAAATACGCTAAATTCTAAAATCGGATCTGCCTAAAAGAGGAGATCATTTCATTTTAATAGCTATGTTGGAAGATACCGAAGCTAAGATATTTCTATCTGTCGTTCATACATTTACTAGATGAACACAATCGTACAACAGCATCGTCTCCATAAGTCTTACACTGCCCTGAGTTCAGATAGTGGGGTAATTGAAATATCCCATTTTCTATATTTGGATTGTGAATTAACTGGACTGACAAGTACACACACAGTTTCTCAACATTTTGGCATGAGCTGCAACTGCATGCAGTCATTCTAAGACTCTACACATGTTGAATGTTCTCTCTCTCAACAAATGAAACTTCAGGAATATCAGAAATAAGAAAACTCCTGACAGTTTTACCTGTTTGCTAGCAGATGCATTTTTTGAAAAGTTAATAAGGAATATTTTTGTTCACCTCAGAAACCAGGCCTGGTATTGCTGTTTAAGTATGACTACAAAAAATGCTTCAAGAAGGCTGTTCCAACTCACTAATCAAAATTCCAGTTTGTGTGTTATATACGTACTACTCCTCAAACTGGAAAATACTCTTCCTCTCATTAATTCTGTCTCTACTCAAAGCATCTTCTTGATTTAAGCAACTGAAAGCAAAATACTGACATGTATACAACCAGCTAATATTAACAAACATTATTGAACTACACTTCCAAAAGGCAAATGGCAAACAATAGGCACCTGACCCATTTTCTTACCAGAAAGCTCTATTAAAAAAAAAAAAAAAAAAAAAAAAAACATACTGCACATGAGAAAAACAATCAATTAAAGCACTACAGTTAGTAAGACCCCCACCCCCAATTCAAACTTCCACCACAGAAAATGCCTTTTTTGTAACTCCTCCAGCATGCTGGAATTTACTTCCATAATCCATCAAATCTGTACCTTATCTCAAAAACATTAAATACTTGCTTTAAAAAACATCTTAATAAAGAAAGCACATGCAAATATAGAAGGGATCCAGGTTAAATCTTCATAACTATGCCTAACTGCTTTTCTCACCTGAGTCACTTCATAGGTTCATAAGCTCATAGGATGTCTTAAGAGCCCTTACAGCCCTAGCCAATATAACCCACTTGTACCCAATATATGGCCCCATGGCCAAGAGGATGGCATGGCTTTTTTGCCAATGCATTGAGTATCTTACAGATCACCACTGTCCATAAGCGACATAGGTACTACCCTAGGTATGAATTCACAACTTCTTATCCATTGATCTAAACTGCATTTGAAGAGAGCCAGGGAAGGGCTCTGCTTAATGTGAACAGGAAGCTTGTTCCAAAGAAGGGGCAATCTCCAAGATGTACATCTGTCCAGCATGTTTTGTTTAAGTCTTTGACTAAGTTTTTATCCATAGATTGGGTGATCCTCATGCTGTTTGACTTGTGGATGTGTAGCAGCTCCATCAGGGTTGGATTTGTGAGTGCCTTGTAAGTCAGACATAGGTCAGCCCTTAATAGTCGGTAGGACACAGAGTATAAGGATAAGCCTTTTAGTCTATCCACATAGGATATGTTGTTTACACCCTGTATGTTTTTTTCTGAGGGACCTCTGAGGTCGCTCCAGCTGCTGTAAGTGCCTAGTCAAGCACATGCCAAATGGTGCATTGTACTCGATTACTGGTCTAATAAGGGCTGAGTACAGTGGGACTATAATTTCCTTGGATCTGGATGCCATACCTTTACCTATAGGTTGTGTCACATAGGACTTCCTCACCACTTTGGACAGATGGTGGTAAAAGTTCAGGTTAATATCTATCTGTGTATCTAGACCTCTCACCTCTGAATCTACTGTTATGGGATTTTGTTATTGGTGCTGTAATTTTCATGGGTATATTACTTCCCAAAGGGTATGGTAATGCATTTTTTTTATTTAGTTTTAGGCCATGGTATTGGCATCATTTGTCTGATCTAGACCCTCCTGTAGGATATCTACATCACTGGGGGATTCAACAATTGCCCCCAGCTTGTAGTTTTGTGTAGACTTTGTCATCCAGAGGTCTTAACACATTAGCTTTGATTTCAAAGTATATTTCAAACAGGAGTGGTCCCAGCACTGAGCCCTGAGGCACACCACTAATAACTGACTTCTTGCTGGAACCAGAATCACCCACTTTAATCATGTGTCCTGCTCATGATCCAATTGGCTATCCGTCTGCTAACATAGGGATTTAAGCAGCACTCTCACATATTTGTAAATACTAGATCTTGAATATTTGTTCCCCTGGTGGGAGTACAGACTAGCTGCTCCAGGGCATTTGAATTTACAAAGTCAAGAAATCTTTGGGCCAGCATGTTAGTGGTCATGTATGCTTCCCAATTAATTGAGGGGTAGTTAAAGTCTCCCATGAGTATGGTATTGGGCTGGATGGTGAGTGATTCTAGTGACTTCAGGTATGAAGCATGAGTTTCCTGGTTCACGGTGGGGAACCTGTAGACAGCAAAAATATGGTAATGGATTTTTCCCATGGCTATTTGGACATGGAGTAAGTCAAGCATGTCATATTGTCTGGCCAGAATTGAGATGTGCTTTTCCATTATGTAGATATGTATACCTCCCACATTTTCTCTTTCATGCTCAGTTAGTGGTCAAAATGCATGAAAGACATTACAACTATGCACTGCTGGAGTGCTTTCTGTGGCTCTGAAACATGTTTCAGTAACTGCACAGCTGTCAGCATTCTCCAGGGTGAAGAGAGCTTCCAAGAAGTTCAGTTTCTTATTGAGACTCCTAGCACTCAGCATCAACAGCTTTAGCTTGTCCTGAGTATGTTTTGTTATGAAGGAAGGTTTGTCTGTATGGAAATGCCTAAAAAAAGGAACTACAGGGGTGGATAATGTTTTGGCCAGTATCTGAAAGCCTAGAGGTGACAGTTGAAGACAAGTATTGGACCCCTTTGGAATGACACCAGTAGCTAAGCCAATTGTTAAAGTCAATAATTTTCTGCTGGTATTGTGGCATCATCCAAAGAGAATGTAGAATGCTGCTCAGTGCTAGGCTCAAACCTGCCTGCAACACATATTCTGAGAGCTCAGTCATGTCACTCTTCATATAGTCCAAAGAGGTACATCTCAGTTCATTTACACCCATGTGGACTATTGATAGAGTCATACTGGCACTTTGGGGTAAGTGAGCTGAGTGCTTGCATGATCTGGAAAATCATGGCCCCTGACAGGCAACAACTAACTGTAACCTTCCCCTTATCAAGCCTGGTAAGAGGGACATCAGTGTGCCTCAGAATGAAGTATCCTATGACCACAGTATTGGGCTTTTGATTGTTTCATTTTATGGGCTTGGTAGGTGAAACACAATGAGATGTAGCTTTATGTTTTGCAATGGGAATTGTCTTGTTTGTGTGCATGCAGAGTTTCTGAGGACTGTGCCTGAGAGGCTTTTGAGGTTTTGGCAAGTTACATGTGAGCAGCTCCACATATGTGGGTCTATGTAAGTGGTCCTTTGCGGGTGCAGTGAGTGATGTGTATGAATCACTGACAAGCTCTCAGCTCCATTAGACACCCTATTCCACCAAAGCCTGAGCACCAGCTTCATCCCAGCTGAATGGAGGACAGCCACTGTCATCCCTCTTCACAAAGGTGGAGCATCCACTAACACAGGCAATTACAGGCCCATCAGCCTAACTAGTCTGATCTGCTAGGCCATGGAATGCATTATCACGGACCTTATAAACAAGGAGATTGGCAACCTCCAAAAGCTTGACCCCACACAGTTTGGTTTTGTCAAACGGAGATCATGCCCGTTAAACTTTGTTGACTTCTTTGAAACGGTCACCAAAGCCATGGACGAGGGGAAGATGGTGCACACTGCCTACCTTGAGCTAGCCATAGCCTTTGACAGTATTTCCCACACAGGCATAATAGATAAACTCTCCCAGCTAGGCATTAACTCGTATGTTACCAGATGGGTAGCTAAATGTCTCACTGATAGAACCCACTCAGTCAAAGTAGGGGAAGCCACCTCTAGTAGTAGACCTGTAATGAGTGGTGTACCCCAAGGATCAGACTTGAGGCCTCTACTGTTTGGGATATACTTTTCTGAGGTACAAGCCAAAATCAGTGGTCTGTGGCTGACAAAGTTTGCAGATGACTGCAAGCTGGATGCTCTCTTAAATTCCCCTAGTGATGTGAATATCCTCAAAGAGGAGCTTACACAAACTAATGACTGGTGCCAGAAGCATGGCCTCAAACTGAATGCTAAGAAATGCATCATTATCCCCTTTGGGGAAAATGTCATCCCCGCTAATTATCACATTAATAACAATGTACTAAGCATGCAATCAGTCATAAGGGACTTGGGCACCCAGGTTGCTATCCACCTGACTTTTGACCACCATGTTGCCTCTGTTGTATGGAAGGCTTTCTACATGGTCCACCCGATAAATAAGGGTATTTCATCTAGGAACAAGGATGTCATAACATCCCTGTACTCCTCCCTTATCAGAACCATGATCGAGTACAATGCCCCCTTCAGCATGTATCTTGCCAAGCAGATGCAGCATTTGGAGAGACCACAGAGGTTCCTGACCAGGAAAGTCCAGGGTCTCAAACACCTATCCTATACAGATAGGCTAAAAGCCCTGTCCCTCTACTCAGTCTCATACAGACTGCTCAGAGGTGATCTGTGTCTGGCATACAAGGTCATTACAGAACCAGGCTTGATGGAGTTGCTGCATATCCGTAAGAAAAACTCCACTTGCATAACCCGCATGCAAGGCCTTAACCTGGTCTGTGACATTAATAGAACTTGTTGGTGGGATAGATTTGTGTCTCCCCATCTGTGGAATAGACTTCCTCTCCATGTTAAGCACAGTACCTCCATAGCCCTCTTTAAGAGGAACCTGAATGACTGGATGGAAAACAGAAAATATACCCCTGTGATCCCACCTGTGTCTCTTCTGGACAGGGGAAACAGGTGCTGACTTTGAGGGAAGATGGGTGAAATTCTTGGCTAGGCTTATAAGGGCCACTGGGCCAATAGCCTAGTATCATCCTATGAACCTATGAACCTGTCTGTTGCTTTTTGTGTCTGTATGTGAGAGTTTAGCCTCCAGTGTCAATGTATAACTACATCTCTTACATACTGTATTTGTCTGTCTGAGAATTATGTGGTTGTCAGTGTACATAAGGCAATTAGCACTGCATTATAATGCCCATTTCCACCAAGCTGGTTGGCGAGATAGCAGGAAAGTGCCCATACATGGTTACAGGTCCTAATGTGCACCCGAAAGCATAGGAGTGGAGGGTCCTTGTAATTGGATAAGTGAAGATTGCTTACTTGGTGTAATCTGCAGCTAATTTGACCAGTGATGCTGCCCAGTGCCAAACTAGTTATCTGAGCAGCAATAGTCTTGGGAGCTATAATAAGGAAAACAGCACAATAAACATTCACAGTATAATGAAAATAAGCAATGTTTCCAGATGTTTGCATTTGTACAGTGCACTGGCACAGCAAGCATCTCTGTGCAAATGTACTAAAGGTATTCCAGCACTGGAAATACAGAAAACTGACTACTGAGCCCTTTGGCCAATAAAATGACTACACTTAGAGCCCTTTTGTGTGCTTCCCAACTGAGAAAGACCAAATAAACACCTACTGTCACTAGATGAATAATCACAGACATCCTAATGTGAAAGCACAGTAAAAGATTGCCCGGAGTGAAACGACCATAAACAAATATAAAGATAGAGATAAATCAGTGTACTTTAAACAGCTTTTAGAAGTGTGATTATTCAATAAGAGTACTTTGCTTTGCAAAAATGAGCCAAGAGCCACCCAGTTTTTCAGAATTTAAAAAGGCATTAAAAAACAAGGTAACCTGATTAATAAGCCCTCCAGCAAACAAACAACAACATGGAGGATTATCTAGTGTGTTTCCCTAGCTGATACAGACTGGGCTACCACCCACTGTCACTAGACGGAAAATCCTTGTTCCCTTTATGTAAAAACACAGAAAAGAGCTTGCCAGAGTTTGTAAAAATGCACAGCTTTATCAAACAGCCTGCTGAACAATGAATTAAGAGGAACTAAATCAGTAGAACAGATAATGAGAGGCAAAATGCACTTTTTAAAAAAAAAAAAAAAAAAAAAAAAAAGGACAAGGAAAGGCAAATGAATAATTCAAGATATAAACAACAGTTTAGAAAGGTAGGAGCGTATAAAGCTAAATTCACAATAAGGGTTGGCAGCTTAACACATACACTCCAACGGAGCTCAGGAAGTTTGCACTGTAACATTCAATGGGCGAAGCCTAAGCCTTTTCACAGAATTAAATTATGTCCTCACATTTCAAACAAATGTTCTTATCTCTGGAACCATAAGATTTATTAAACAAGTATAAATGGCAAAGTCTTCAGCACAAACTATTTTGATAGTGTTAGCATTCTTTAGGTTCTAGGTCTTAAACTGAATTTTATAAGTCACAGTAAACATGGTAACTATTACATTTGTAATATTTTGTAAACAACGTATAATATATTAGCAGCCACTCAAGTTGTACACATACTGTCAGCAACATTTTATTCATCTAGCTGAGAGCTTTCATATGAGGCTAAGGAATTCTGTCTGTGTTATTTGGTTGTTGAGATATTTAGAACATTTGAAAATTATATCTATATAAATTAATATAATTAAAACAATAGTTAATATCTATTTACCTGCACTAGACAGAGGTCAAACATTGATCCAGTTGAGTCTGATATTGTGTAAGCTTTAAGATGAAATATTTTAAAACCTTGTACATAGCATGACTTTGGAATTATTAATGCAAGTATGAACAAGCAATATTTGATGCCTAGAGACATCAGTAGGAGTTAACTGCAGATGCACCTGGAGTCGTCACTTGGATATAATGAGTTAAAGTCACCAAGTTTAAAAAGCAGATCATAGAATGGGACGGTGCAGGGGAAAAATAACCAACAGGGAGTCACCAACATTGCTTGTAATTTTTGCAGGCCAGGATTCTTATCAGAAAAGACAAAGACACATAAATTGTCTGTGCATTTAAGTATCACTCAAGAAGAACATTAACCAATAAAAAAAAAAAAAATGTGAAATGTGCAGTCTAAGTAATTTATGTGTTTGTCTGCCACATAGAATAAAATACCAGGCCAAGCAGATTTCTTAACAGAAAAATCAAAATGGAGCAGGTAAAAACAGAAAGCAGCTCTAGCAGTTTAAGCAAATCACAGATAAAAACTACAGATTTACTTTCCTCACCTAAGAAGGAGTCGCCAACAGTGCTTGTAGTTCCTTCATAAAGCACAGCCTGCTTTCACTGCATCTTTACCTCAAAATTGCAGCAGTTCTGCCACAAGGCCCTACACCAACCAGTTTACTGAGAATTTTGTCAGTGTTTAATAGCCTGCAGTCACTACATCTAACCTCAGTAGTACAGAAGCTCTGCCACAAGACCCTACACCAACCAGTTTACTGAGAATTTTGTCAGTGTTTAATAGCCTGCAGTCACTACATATTACCTCAATATTGCTGGAGCTCTGCCACAAGGCCTTACACCTACAAGTTTACTGAGAATTTTGTCAGTGTTTTATGTAAGCATATTTATCATGAAGAACCTTTCCTTTAATTAGTTAAATACATGACTGTTCTGTGAATGAAAGTCCCTGTGAAATAGTCCTTGCACTCTAAGGACCTCTAGCTAGGTCGGCCACTACCCCCTTTTGCTTGACCAGTAGAATATATTAAATATGCCAATTATTTAGTCTCAGGAATTGACAACGTGTTTCACTTGCATCTCTTTAATTGCTTTGTTCTGGCTATAAACTGAGTGCTGTCAGATATAAATAAATCTGAGGGTGGAAATGCCTGGATTACCATACAAAAGCCTGATATTCTCACTGCAACTGAAACTTGGCTTAAGCCAAGCATAAACGACTCTGAAGTTGTACCTCCCAGCTATAATAGCATCTGTAATGACCGTATAAAGAGGAAAGGAGGTCATATTGCTTTAATAATTCTCAGTACCTACCACATCTCCCCTTACACCAACATTCAGTTCAGCAGAGCTTCTTATTGCTTTCCTCAAAATAATCAAGTCTAAACAAATATGTATTACTGTCCTCTACATCCCTCCTGGCAGCAATACAGCTGTACTGGAAGATATCCTATACTGGATATCCATAACATTTCCACAAGAAAAGATATTACTAGGTGATGTGAATATCAATTGTTTGGATATAAACTCTAATTCCCCTACATCTAGCATGAACATACATGGTTTCACACAACTAATTAATAGCCCCAAACATTCTAGCAAGACATCAAATGCTGTGTTAGATTGGATCCTAGTATCAGACCCTAGCAAATACCCCACCTTAGGTACAATATCAGACTCACTCAGTTATAATCTCTCACTCTACATGACTAGACATCTCACACATCCACTTAAACAGCATATTTATAAAACAACACATAACCTTTCCAAGTTTAACCCAGAAATGATCATTACTACACTATAATCTATTAACTGGAACATTCTAAAAATCCTCAGCCTAGAATGTGCTGTAATTCAATTCAATGAAACTTTTCTAAATATCCTAAATAGTCCTGCACCTCCTAGAAGGAAGACTGAAAACAAATAATGCAGTTTGACTATCTAAAAGAGTAGAATGCTAATACGGGATCCAGAAAAAGCATAGAAAGAATGGCAAAAATATCAAACACCTCAATATCCTGAAAACTTCAGAATGTTTTGCAATAGTATTAAAAAGCAAATAAATGAAGACAAAAAACTATACTGTATTAACTTTCAGAGTAATATTAAACACAACCCTAAAAAAAGTTTGGACATCCATTAAAGAAATCTTACATCCTGGACAAAAATTCAACCCAACCCACTCTCCACATAACTCACCACTCACAACTTTAATACAGTTCAACTCTTATTTTATCAATAGTTTAGCATCTCTATCCAAGGATTCCTCAACATGTAATCCCAACCCTGCCCAGAAGCCACGTATCGCCATATCCTCTTTCACCTTTAAACCTGTGCTCTCATCCTATAGAAAACTACCCCAAAACAAACTTAAACCATGCTCTTCTTTAGCTGATGACCTTCTAATAAAGTACCTAAAAATAGCAGCCAATAGCATTGACTATCTTCTCTCAGTCCTAATAAATAGGTCTATCCAGGAATCCTACTTTTCCTATCTTTGTAAAAAGTTACACATTATCCCTCCACACAAAGGAGGAAATTCAGCACACATTAATAATTTTAGATCTATAGCAGTCTTATCTCCCCTCACCAAAATACATAAAAAAAAAAAAAAAAAAGAACTCCTATTCCCTACACAACATGGCTTCTTTCCTTCTCATAGTACTACCACTGCCCTTCTAACCTATATAGACACTATCAATAAAGCTAGAGATAATGACAAACTAGTCTCTTCCTTACTTGTAGATTTATCTAAAGCCTTCAACACAGTTTGTCACAGCAAACCTCTTCTTCAAATGTCCTAGGTTTCTCTAACCCCACCTTTCTGTGGATCAAAAACTACCTGTCCAGTCAGTATCAGTCAGTAAAATGGCACTCTGTGGTGACTGGGAGCTAAAGAGAGAGCACAGATTCCTTGGTTGTCTCCTCTTTAACATTTTCACCAACATCCTCTATACCGCCATACAACAGGCCACTCTAATACAATACACAGATGATTCTACTGTCATTTGCACATCTGACAACACGGTATACCTCAAAAGAATTACTCGGGAAGCTTTAACAGCCACTGAAACATGTCTTCATAACTCATACCTCATACTCAACCCAAAAACGATCAAACTACTACTTTTATAATCATATCCCTCGCTCATCAAAAAAAAAAAAAAAACTTAAAGGTCTCTCTCTTGATAATACAACCACTGAAGTCACTTCTCATAGCAAAGTATTTTGGGTGACGGAAGATGATAATCTTACATTTGATCTGCATATACAATATTGCATAAGAAAGTCTCATTAAAAACTAGGGATACTTTGTAGAGCCAAAACTTTCTCAGCAATGCACCTAAAACTACACTTGCAACTACTCATCTCCTCCCCTTCTTTATGGCACTTTCATCCTTACTAACCTCCAGGCTTTACAAAAATTAAAACCTGAACAATGATATAATAAAGTTGCTAAACTTGCAGCACATACGCTTTTCAGAATCCACCACTGAAAAGCTTTAATTAGTTAGAACTGACACATCAACTAACATTTACACAACTTCTAACCATCTATAAAATTATCCAGCATTCATCTGTCTGTCCAGAACTAAAAAACATTCTACACAACTATGTTACCAGTTGGTCATTGCAATCAAGTGATCAAAAAATCCTGTTGGTCTACAAAGCTATCAAATCTCATGGGCATTGTCTGTACTCATACAAGTTTGCTAAGGCCTGGAACTCCTTACCTGTATCCATCAGGTCTATAATCTCCCTTCCATCTTTCAAAACCAATCTGCAAGACTTCCTAGCTAAAATTTGGCTCTGTTCTTGCTCAAAGCCCAGATAAACAGTATCCCTAAATGTGAACAAGTACCTTTTCATTTCTTATATCTCCTTACTCTACCTTCTTCACTTACTTCTTTACTGCTCATAGGTTCATAGGTGTGTACTAGGCTAATGCCCTGGAGCCTTTACAAACCTAACCCATAGGATTACCCTGGCATCGTGCAACCCGACCTTAGTTCCCAGTGCCTCTGTTGAGCAGAGCCACTGGAGTGATCCCTGGTAAAGTTTCTATTTCCCATCCACACATCAAGATGTTTCTAGAAGAGGGCCAGTGAGGTGCTCTGCTTGACATGTATGGGAAGTCTATTCCATAGCATGGGCAGTCTCTGTGTTATGATCCTGTCCCTCCAGCATGTTCTGTTGATTGTGGTAATGAGGTTGAGGTCTCTGGAGCATGTGGTGCGGAGGGATTGGGATTTCTTTAGATGTAGCATTTCTAACAGAGCTGGTTCAGACATGGCTTTGTAAGTCAAGCAGAGATCGCCTGTAAGTAGGGGATACGAGACAGAGAATAGTTGGAGTTTTTTGAGTCTGTCTATATAGGACAAGTGTTTAAGGCCTAGGATCCTCTTTGTGAGGTACTCTTGCGGCCTCTCCAGTTGTTGCAGGTGTCTGGTAAGGTGCATGCCAAATGGGGCATTGTACTTGATGATTGGCCAAATGAGGGAAGAGTAGAGAGAGACAATGACCTCTTTCTTCCTGGATGCAAAAGCCTTAGTAATGAGATGTGCCACATAGAAGGACTTTCTGGCCACAGTGGCAATGTGGTAGTCAAAATAGAGGTTTCTGTCAACCTTTGTTCCCAGATCTCTTATAACTCCTTCTGTGTTCAGTGGACTACCATCGATGTAGTTATTCATGGGAACTGGGTTTTTCCCAATGGTGATGATGACACAATTTTTGGCACTGAGCTTAAGGCCACGGTTCTGACACCAGTTGTTGGTCTCAGTGAGGCCTTTCTGTAGGATGTCAACATCACTTGGAGAGTTAATAATAGCTCCTAACTTGCAATCATCTGCAAACTTTGTCAGCCAGAGACCCTTTTTGTTGGCCTGGACTTCAGAGAACTAGATACCAAACAGGAGGGGACCCAGGACCAAACCCTGTGGGACTCCACTCGTGACTGGTCGGCAGTCTGACATGGAGTCAGCTACTTTCACACTGTGGGTTCTATCTGTGAGAAAGTTTGAAACCCAGCTAGTGATATAGGGGTTGATGCCTAGCTTAGTGAGTTTTTCTATGATTCCTGAGTGGGGAATGGTATCAAAGGCCTTGGCCAGATCAAGGTAGGCTGTATGAATCACGTTGCCTTCATCCACAGCTCTGGTGACTAACTCAAAGAAGTCGACCAAGTTGAGCAGGCATGATCTACCCTTCACAAAACCAAACTGTGCGGGATCCAGAGTTTGGAGATTCCCTATATCCTTGTTTATTAGGTCCATGATGATGCATTCCATAGCTTTGCATATCAGACTCATTAAGCTAATGGGGCAATAGTTTCCATGGTTTGCAGTCGCTCTTCCTTTGTGGAGAAGGTTGACTCTATCAGTGCGCCATTCAGTAGGGACAAAGCCTGAGGTGAGGCTGTGATTGATCAGGGCACACAGGTGAGGTGTCAGTTCACTCTGTAGTTCATGTAGAGCACAGCCAGGGATATTGTCAGGTCCCAAAGATGCTGTATTCTTGGCCTTGGACAGTGCTATTTTAACCTGTGCAGCAGTTCCCTTCTCTCTGACTTTGACTTTCTCTCTAAACATAACATAAGCCTGTTTTTTCTTCACTTCATGTTATAATTCCTATTTGTATTAGACTAACTTACTTTTAATTTTTCTACTGTCTAAAATTTCTGTAAATATTAAACAATGGTCATATTCCTTGTATTGATCCTTAACCAAGGTTTTATATTATGTTTAATTTGTTATAATCATTTATACTGCATATGTTTTTGTTTTATTTTTTAAGACTGTAAAATAATTGTTCTTAAATTATTTTGCAATAATTTGGAGCTTTTCTTCCCAGACACTCTCTGAAAATAGGCTTCTACTCAGTCGGACTTCCCTAGCAATAAAATGTCACTAAATAAATAAATTATAAGAAATTACTTAAACAGTGCTTCAGCTACTCCAAGCAGCTGCACATTTACTTTGCTGCATGACTCAGATTTACTGAGCAATAGTTAACTTCTCTGAAAATTCTGTGCTCTCTGTAATGTTATTATTATCTGTTCCTTGCCGGACACAATCTTATTGAAGACCTTTAATGTGAGTAGTGCCTTTATAATGAACTGCCTCCCTTTGTAAAGTAGTACCTTTATACTATGCTGCTTTTTACCTTGTATTATTTTGCTTTGTATATGTCAATCATGAATTTTACCAATTGTGATTTGTGATGATGTGAAGTATTGCCAGCTATAACAGGAGAAATAAGGCAGTGGATGTATAACATATGCCAGCATAGCTAGCTGGAGTTTTTTTAAAGAATTTGTATATCAAACTGATTTGTACAGGTGTATGGAACATGTATTTGTAAAGCTGCTTTTGTTAAAAATGTACCGAATGTGAGTCCTGCTCGAAAGAAAAAAAATACACCTATATGTCAGACTATATTGTAACAGAGGATACTAGAAGAGAAGAGGTTAATCTCAGCCCAGCTAACTTTGAAAACTAGTCTGAAATTAAATTACCTGGTTTAGGCCATAAAGACTGCATCTTATAGTTCCGACTGCAGCCAGAAACAGAATGTCTATATTGTCCTAGGGTGAACTAATTGCTACCCTGGCAGGGTGGAAGATTTGAAATGGTTTTATAGCTTCCAGATGCTATAAACACATCTTAGCAAAACTGTGTGTATGGTAACACATATGTGATAGAGTCTGGTTCAGTTTCTAGCAAAGTGGGTAGTATGGGAGCCAGAGTCAGATGACCAGATGTATGTGATGTCATTCTGTAATCTATCACTGAAATGATGTTTTAATACTAGATGAGACAGAAGTATCAGGGCAGTCTGTTAGTGAAACCTGACAAAGAAGGACCCCTCACCCACTTCATCTTGTCTTTCTCTCGTAATTGAAATAGGGGACAGTAATTCTTTAGATCAGTCAAGAAAATATAGTGAGATTAGTTAAGTGTTGTTTTTCTGTAGCGTACATACCTTTCCATCTGTATTATTTTTAATATTTCCTGTGAATAAAACTCGGGTTGTTATTGTAAGTAGATATTTAGTGTTTTCATGTTCTTTTATTATTTATATTTAAACATTTCACTGTGTCTGGTCTTTTAGAGAACATTTTAACCTTTGAGTATATTTATTTGGTGACACTGTGTTCGCTCCTGAAAGTCTTGCTGCATTGGTCAAACACTACCATTGGTATTAGTATTAATTTCACTCAGTATAATTGGGTACTCTGATAAGAGCCTTAAAGTAGCTGGGTAGTAGCAGTGAATCAACCTTATACTCTGGACGTGGGGTGGCATAGCTGGTAAGCAGTGCCAGCTTTTCCTAGGTGTGTGTGTGTGTGTGTGTGTGTGTGTGTGTGTGTGTGTGTGTGTGTGTGTGTGTGTGTGTGAGTTACTTTGAACAGGGACACTCACTGAGAGCATTGATTTCACAGAGGGTGGTGGCGGACTTAGCTTAGAACAGCTGGCTAAGGATTTAACTCTATATTTCTTTCAGTGGTGCATCTTATTTGGGGGCTTAGAGGGAGAGAGAGACAGAAACCCAGCCCCAGGACAGAGTGTCCTCCCTGTGTGCTCTTAAGGGAAATCTATGCTAGGTGCAAACAGCTGCATCTGGAAATGCTGTGTGCATCTATCTTTGTTCCAAGTGAACGTCCATCACCAGCATCTTTGGTGAGGATTGTGATTCCTTGATAACTGGCCCAGAGAAGGAGCGTCACAGCATTCATCTTGCCTACTTAGCCTTGATCATGGCCGAAAAGGATTCTTGGAACAGTCCACCTACCTGGTTGACAAAAAATTAAACAAATACATGCAAACATACAAACATTTAAGTATAAATCCCAACTCTGCCATTCTTAATTAATAATAACAATGTTATTGTAATACAAAGGAACTAGAAATGGAAGTTTATTTATGTATTTATTTACATTTGTTGATCGGGAAAATCCGACTGGACAAAGGTCCTTTTTCAGAGGAGGGCCGAGGAGAACAGCTCCACAATAAAGACCATTTAATTACAAGATAACAAGTAGTATAGGTAGGCTTTTTGTTTAACAATATCAGTAAAACAGACATAGTTCAAAATGAATAATATATTTAGGTGAAGGACAATTAAGTATGTACGACACACTTATAGCATCAGTGCCATTTAAGATGGCAAATATCCTAATAGTTGAGCTAGCAGATATTACTCATGAATAACAGTAGCTAAGATTACAGCTGAGATATAGGTTTACAATCAATGCAGTTAGCTGTAACCACAAATAGTTAGTAAAGTAGAAGATAGGTTTAGGGTGGTTGGAGTAGAGATATTAATGAGGGTTGTTGCAGGGGCATGCCAGTACTCTTTTAGATGAGATTTTAGAACAGCTTTGAAGTTAGTACATGATGATACAGAGGTTATAGTGTGAGGAAGGGTATTCCATAATTTTGCTATGGAGTAGGAGAAGAGTGCTTCTCCAGCAGAGTTCTTGGTTCTAGTCACCTGTAATTGATTTTTGTTGCTGGAGCATAGTGGTCTGGTGGTATGATAGAGTTGAAGTAGATTTTGGAGGGATGGGACTTTTAGAGGATGATTTACTAGTTTGTGGGTGAGTGAGAATTGGTACCATTGAAGGAGCTGAGGGAGTTCTAGCCAGCCTAGTTCAGTAAGTGAAGTGCAGTGATGGCTACGTTAGGCTGCACCAGTGAAAAACCTTGCTATTTTGTTGTAGCAAGTCTCGAGTATACTTAATTCGCTTTGCCTTAGGTTGGTAAATATTGGAGAGGCGTAGAGTAGGGTGGAGATTAGGTGGCTATTTGCAACTGAAATCCTGACTGTTTTGAAGAGGAATTGCTTATTACTGTATAAAACTCCTAGTTTTTTGTGTACTTTTTTATGGTTAATGAGATGTGCATGTCAAACTTGAGGTTATTGTCAGTCTCAACTCCAAGTAGTTTGGTGTGGTCTATTGGGGGATAATGGTGTTATCATTGGCTGTAATATTAAACTGGGTGGTGTTTTGATTGTGTTTGGTGGGTTGGAAGATGAGGAGTTTTGTTTTGTTTGGATTAAGTATTAACTGTGCATTAGAAAACCAAGTTTCAACTGAGGAAAAGGCTTCCTGTCTGGTCTTTTGAAGTTCAGGAAGGGAGTGGGCTGAGCAGATGATGATGGAATCATCTGCATACTGTATGAGAGTGGCCTGTTTGGTAGCAGAGGTTAGATTATTTGTGAATATGGAGAAGAGTAAGGGTCCAAGGATGGATCCTTGGGTAACCTCAACTGAGACAGGGAGTTGGGGGGGATATATCATTATGCCAAACAACGGATTGCTGGTGGCCAGTCAGGTTGCTCTGAAACCAGTCTGTGACAGATTGAGAAAAGGGTAGATTATTGAGAACAGAGATGAGTTGTTTATGTGAGACCATGTCAAATGCTTTAGATAGGCCTAAGAAAGTTGCAGGGGAGAACTACCCATTGTTTTTATGTTGAAGGATTGTGTTAGTAAAAGCAAGTAAGGCAGTGGTCATGCTGTGGTATGGCCAGAAACCATGTTGTGTTTTAGATAGGAGGTTGTTAGTAAGGAGGTAGTTTAGAACTTGAGAGTGAATGCATCTCTCAAGTATTTTGGAGAGAAGAGAAATAATTGCTATGGGCCGATAGCTGGTGAGTTCTGTGGAGGGGAATGATGTGGGATATTTTCCATTGTGAAGGGACATAGCATTCAGATAAAGATTGGTTGATCAGGACTGTGACTGGGTAGGCTATGGCTTCAGCTGCAATTTTAAGGTATTTATCTGGGATGTCAGCTGCTAGTTTTGTGAGCTTTAGTTTTGATAAGAGTTTTTTTATGTTGGAGGTAGGAATAGGAGAAAAAGAGAATGTAGTGGGCAGGTTACTAGGTGTAGTTGGAGGGTGGGGGGGGTTATGTTGTCTTGCTAGTGATAGAACGGTTTGTGTGAAGTGAAGTTAACTATACTTGTTAGATAGGCTATGTGAATTATATAATACATTTTCAAAGGAAGATAAGGTGCTATTCTTTTCTTATTATTGTTTTCTTAGAGCACTTACTATGATTTTGAAGCTCTTAAAAAGGATGTATATATCCATCTAAGATATTAAAAAGACTTTGCCACCCAAGAAACTGAGATGAAGATTGTCAGATTACTGTCTTTGACAAACCCATGATAGATTATATTTATGTTCTTATCATGATAAAACCTGGATAACCAGGTATTAGAAGGGCTGATTTCACAAAGAGGGTGGTGGAGAACTTGGCTTGGAATAGTCGGCTAAGGATTTAACTCTATAACTGTGTCAGTGGGGAGTCTTATTTGGGGGCCTGGAGGGAGAGAGACAGACAGAAACCCAGTCGCAGGACTGAGTGTGCTCCCTGTGTGCTCTTAAGGGAAATCTGTGCTGGGTGCAGGCAGCTGCATCAGGAAATGCTGTGTGTGTCTATCTTTGTTCCAAGTGAATGTTCATCACCAGTGTCTTTGGTGAGGATTGTGATTCCTTGATAGCTGGCCAAGAGAAGGAGCGTCACAGCATTCATCTTGCCTTCTTAGCCTTGATCATGGCTGAAAAGGTTTCTTGGAACAGTCCACCTACCTGGTTGACAAAAGATTAAACAAATACATACATACATACATATATACATACAGATATTTAAGTATAAATCCCAACTCTGCCATTCTTAATTAATAATAACAATGTTATTGTAGTGCAAAGGAACTAGAAATGGAAGTTAACTAAACTTGTTATATAGGCTATGTGAATTACATAGTACATTTTCAAAGGAAGATAAGGTACTACTCTTTTCTTATTATTGTTTTCTTAGAGCCCTTAATATGAATTTGAGGCTCCTAAAAAGGATGTATATATCCAATCAAGATATTAAAAAAGACTTTGCCACCCAAGACACTGAGATGAAGATCGTCAGATTACTGTCTTTGACAAACCCTTGATAGATTATATTTATGTTGTTATCTTGATAAAACCTGGAAAACCAGGTATTAAAAGAATGCATAATCATTTACTGTACAGATGGGGAGAAATTCATTAAAAGCTAAATTAATGTGTGCATTGAGAAACTTCATAAACACATCTCTCACAGCCTGATACATTTGAAGAAAGGAAATGTTTAAGTCATTTACCCCAGAATAAAAAACAGAGGCCAGATTCAGAAAGCTTTCCCAAGTTACTCTATGCAGATTTGAATGATGAGCAGGTATGTGCTGGTTGTGTGTGATGCAAGTAGCAATGAGAAAAATTATTACAATGAGCAACTTGGACTATGCCAATGAGGCAAAAGAAGATGGCAGAGAATTCTAATATATAAATGTTAGGCAAGTGGGCTGCACCCGCAGCACATGTTCATAATCAGACTAAGGAAGTCAGTAAAAATGCTAGAGGTCACTGCCACATTAGTAAATGCGTATCTACAAGAGGCTTTTATTGCTGCTGCTTTGTCTAATCATATGTGACTCCCCTCCACAGGAGGCAATGGGTCATCCAACCATGCTTTAATTTTCATGGACTCCACAACACTGACATGGTAGAGGGACATACTTTGGCCTTGTCTGCAGCTCCTTGGGAGTTGTGTACCTATCCCAGTGGACACCAAGGTATATGCATCCTACATACAGAGTTAGACACAGGGACCTTTCAGCTACCTACATGGGACAGAGTGTGAGTATTTATGGCATCTGCTTGAGAATACTCCATTGGTTTTCAATGCCATGCTTCAGCATGTGGATGAGCTTTTGTACTTCCCAATTACCACAAAGGAGAGAAAGCCAGTATGACATCGGAGTGCTATGCTCTAGCCCTTTTCTCTGAGGTGTGAGTGGTTACAGACTGCACCCATATTGAAATTAAGACCCCATCTGATGAACTGAGAAGATCATATGTGAACCACAAAGGGAATCATCCATCAACTGCAGGTGTCCTGTAATGCAGAGGGTATAATCTACAATGTGTGTGCATGTCACCTAGACAGGTATCATGACTCCCACTTATGACATACCTATGATGTGCCGAAATGTTTTGTGAGGAATGACTTTTTGGTGATGCTGGGGAGGATATTAACCTTGACTCATAACATCCCTTAGAAATCAGAAAATCAATTAGCTCAGAAATACAAATCACAAACAAATAAAATTATTGAGTGAGTGTTTAGTATGCTGAAAGTGTGCTTTCTCTGCTTGGATTCATGCAGCAATGCCCTGTGATAGGACCCTGGCAGGTGTGAAAAAATAGTGTCAGTGTGAGCAATGTTGCACGATATCATACTTACAGCACACCAGGCAGTGCAGGCTAAGGCAGATGTCGAGTCACTGGTAGAGCCAGCAGCAGCAGGGGATGATCATGCCAGATGAAGGCTGGCACAGTATAACATGGCACTAGCAAAGAGGCAGTGGTTTCCACACTGCTTCAAAATGTACTAGACAAGAGAAAAGTAGATACATTATAGTAAATTAATACATGCAAAACCAGCACCAGGTTGTGCCTACCCATGCACAGGTTGGCAATGCTGTGCATCAGATATAGGCAATTAAAGCAACTGTGTGTAAAGGGCAGGCACAGTTACCATCATTTGCACAAGTGAGGAAGGGAGCACAGGAGTAGATGTCTTTCACATGTAAATGTGCAAGGGAAGAGGATTAGTAAAGCAAAACATGTTGTTGAGTATATTTCTTGATGGTGACGGGGGTGCTTTAATGCAGAAATGTTCACAAAGGACCAGTGTTAGAGAAAGACTGTATATGTGTGATATACTGGAGGTAGTGGTGATGCGAGTGTGGGTCTTCTGAGACACAGACTCAAAAGCAGTTACAACACTGTAGCTCAATGTACTAAACTGTTCAAGGGCATACATGGCATAAGTGTCAGCATCTGCTGCATGCTCCCATACACAAGTACTAGTTGTACGAGGAGCTGCCACAATCCTGGCTATATGCTGGTGTGCTGTGAGACCATGAGTAATGTTTGCCATGAGGTGTGCCACTGTCAAGATTGTCACGACCGTGAGGATATCTTCTCCAGGTAGTAGATAACTCCACAACAGATGCAGCTGTAGAAGTGCTGATGATGGGAGAGAGGGAGCTTCATCATCCATGGCAATGATGGCTACCATCAGTGAATGTAGTAGTGGACTGGCTTTGTTGAAAGACTCTCACACCTTGTACATGAGCCTAATAGAACATGGCAAGTTCCAGGATGTGACTGAGTCTAGCCAAACAATCACTGATACGTTCAAACAGGTTATTGTGCATACAATGCAATGCCCTCAATAACTCTGTCATGGCTGTGATGGTACTGGCCTTTCCCTCCAAAATGGCCCAGCATATATACTGGTTTGCAGCCACTGATGCACCATCCACTGTGGAAGAGTGATAACACATCCACTGTGGAAGAGTGATAACAATGTCTATAGTGAGCATCATAACTCACCTAGCTGTGTGTACGTCTCTACCCATGGGAGATGGGATCAGATTCTGACATGTGTCAACTAGGAGCCAGCATACATCTCTGACTGATAGTCTCCCCATTGACTTGACCTGTGTGGGTTTGTGTGTCCTTGGTATCTGCAGGCATAGATGCTGTATGTGTAATTGTGTATGGGATGCAGTGATCAATCCCCTGTCTCTAACACACCCTCTGTACTCCCTTACTGTGCTAACTCATCCTCCAACATCATTATCAAAGACTGCACACCCAACAATACCAGGTGGAGGTAGTTTCACAGTACTGGTGCTGGATACAAAATCACTTGTGAATACAGAAAGGCACAGTATCCTGTGGAAGTATGACCTTGGTATACAAATATTAAGATTAAAAGATAAATATTTTAATTTCATACTTTGTATTGATAGCTATTGGTGCAGCAATCCCTGATGTTCCTGTATACAATCAATCAGAGAGCTTTAATAATTTGGACAGTGACAAATAGTGTAAAGAATTTGTAAGTAGTCTTACCCAGATAGAGGTCTACTTATCTGGAGCATCTATAGTAGATTGCATCACTGGCTAGTCCAATTTCCAGCACCCCACTGTGGGACCATGTGGAGGCACCACTACCTGTAACAGAAGAGATTCTCCTCTATCTCTGTTGATCACCTGTTGGACCTCCAGCCACTGACCTACCTTCCCCTGTCAGGTGGTCAGCTCTTAGTTCAGTGGTATATGTTATGTCAGTGTTCCTGCAGTGTATTGCGTGCCATAACTAGATTCATGGCTACCAATCACATTAATGTCTGCCACTACATCTTCACAGGAAGTGTACAAATATGGTTAATCAGCAGCATGCAGGCCAAAAAGCCATTGTCCATGGAGACAAAGGCCCTGGAGTGAACTTTGGCTTAAAGGTTGACTTTTTGACAGAGTCCCGAATGTTTTTTTTTCTTCCCCTGTTTTTTGGCACTGCCCTGTAGGTATGGAATTCTGAATGGTCTTGCAAAAATGTTACACCAAAAGTCTCCCCCATGCCCAAATAATGTTCAGTTGCTGTGTCTGGCAGTTATATATCTGTATCCACTATATTTAATTAATTTCAGGAACATAGATTTTAGTAGGCAAATGCCACCCACAAAACAATACCTATACCATTGCAAATGACAGAGGTTATAAGGATTAAAAAGAGTTTTTTAATGACAGGTGTGTAATATATAAAACAATAATTTTCTATTACTGAAAGCAGTATCTGAAGCCCAGCAGGAATATGTTGAACTGAACTCTGATTATGTGTCTATTACGATCCTTCAGCCTAACAATTCATTTACTCTAAAATCTTCCGCTCAATATACCTTCCCAAAACACTTACAGTTAGAGACAAACTTATTTCTTATTATGTCAAGTTCAATGGCAGTGAAAAGCAGCCATATATGAGAAAACTGATTTTTAAAAATTAGGATTTAGCATGAACAAGCAAAGCTTTATTTCAAATTAACAATTTCTCTGAATTTCATTTCTCGTAGGTTCAGAAGTTGCCACTCAATGTCTTCTTCCTCTTCCATAGCATGATGGTTTTCTCAGTTTACCCTCACTCTTAAATCATGCAAATTTTCCTGTCTAGGTGTAAAGATTATGCTAATTAGGCCTTGGTTCATTACTTTTTCTGAATCTCTCAATTTACATGCTGAGAACAACTGGTAAGCATTGCACTCAATTGTATTCAATGCCAAAATTAATGCAGCACAAAGGCCCAAAAAATAAGGAAACATTTTAAATATTGCTCTTATAAACTTAGAAAGTTTCTAGAATAATATCATTTCCCTTCATATGCATTCCTGAATATGCAGTCTGAAACCCATATGTCTGCTATTATTTAGTGACTTCAGACCTCAATGATTTGCCAGAAAAACACAAATTTTATGAAGAACAGACCAAAAATATAAAGCAAAAAGCCTGACTTTCTGTACAAATCTGGACAGATGAGTGGTAGGCAGTACACATGTGCAGTTTAGGTCAAATCTCTAGGGGGATATGCAATTCCACATGTAACCTTATATAAATGTACTCAATGTAGTACCTTTTTTCTTATCAGTAGACACAGGGATACAGAACTGCCATGTTTCACCCCATAAAGTACCATTGTTAGCCATAGTAATGCAGCATCTATATTATCC